>NC_079393.1:6610272-6712772 GCF_029220125.1 Pseudoliparis swirei | reverse complement strand
TACAGGTTGTTCTGCAATAAGAGATACTTTTGATTTATTACAACTCGGCTCTCATTGTCATGTTTTTTCTTTTCTTCCGAGACACGAAAAGGTTGAAATAATGACTCCCTGTGACTTCCCGCCTCGGCGGCAGGTTTGAGTCCCACCCGCTGAACCTGAGCTGCATGTCGTTCCCTCTCTCTGTTCACTCTTTTCCAAGCTGCGGTGTAAAAAAAGGCGATAAAAACTAAAATAATCGGACAAAAAGAAGATGATCACTCAAACTGGCCGTTGCGAAATTGTTCCAGAAGCCATTATAATCCATCCATTATCCATCTATAACACTTATTCTTCTTTAGGGTCGCGGGTTCACCCTGGACAGGTCGCCAGTCCATCTCAGGGCTCATATGGAGACAGACAACCATTCACACCTACGGGCAATTTAGAGGTCAATTAACCTGACTGCATGTCTTTGGACTGTGGGAGGAAGCCGGAGAACCCGGAGGGAACCCGCGCTGCCACGGGGAGAACATGCAGACTCCACACAGAAGGACCGCCCCGACCGGGAATTGAACCCACGGCCCTCTTGCTGTGAGGCGACAGTGCTAGCCACTACGCAACTGTGCAGCTCCCTGTTTTAAATTTCTTTCATCTTTATTCTTGTCATTATCTACCCGAGATCTTCCTCGTTGTCAGTGTTTTGGTACATTTTGAAAAGAAAAGAAAAAGAGGTAAAAATGAAACACCAAAGTATGATTTACATTTTGTTCTACCGTGTCATTTCATCATTTCAAGTGTTTGATTGTAAAAATAAATGTTATTTCAACCTTGATCAATACCGTACATTGGTGTTGAATTCGGTCATTTAGGTGTCCAGGTAAAGTTATTTGTTGATCATCTTAGCGAAACAGAAATGACCCGTGCAGTTGTGCCGTTAAGAATAAGCTTGTTGCATGTATGTTGTTTGTTGTGTTGCCAATTGTTCATGTATTTGTTTTGAAGACATTGACACCACGAGAGGTTATGAGTATATTATCATATTCAATATCTGGCCAAAAGCTATTAAAATCAGACCCAATTATGAAGCCACCGAGTTTCTCACCTCTGCGCTCAGATCTTTAGCGGTCCCGTTTTGCCGGTGTCTGAATAAATAGTTTAAGTCTCGCATCCCTGTGATATGAATATGTATTTACAGTCTTTGTTCTTCGACGCGGTTGACCTCACAAAAATAACAAGAAATTGTCCAATGTGTTTCCGTGGCAGTCTGGAATAAATCACGGCACAATATGGTGAGTTCATTGAGGCCTCGGAACACAATGGGCTCATTAAAATGTACAACGCAAACATCAGCGCAGCTTTCCAAAGCCACTCGGGGCTCTGTCAGTCAGCTGTCATCCATTGTGGGGCTCCTAATCCCACCATTGACAGTGAGGTCCATTTCCACCATCGGGGACCCAGAATTAATCAGCGGACCTAAATTAGCCCCGGGCAATTAAAACACCCAGCAAACGGTTAATTAATTGACCTCGGTGGTCATGAAACAATTCGGGGGAATCAATAAGGGATCAATGGTCACCGGCTCGGACCAGATGGGCCGAGGCCACTTAGATGAAACCATAGCTGCATAACGGTGGATATGAACTGTGCTTTCTTTTCCCAGACAGATGGATATGTGTAGCCCTCATCCTCCAGCCCCCCCCCCCCCTCCTGCCTCCCCATCATCCACAACTCTCCCCCCGAGAGATCTTATTTTCTAACCCCGAGGATAAAGTGAAGTTAAACCCGAGTCTATAAGCTGAGTGTTTTCTCCGTGTCCATCATCTCAAGACGTGTCACAATAATAAATAATGGGGCTTCAACTCGAGATTAAATTCAACGTTGATTATTCTGGGGATTATTTGCGAGATTAATTGATGTTCGTATTGTCAGAAAAATTGCTGGGAAATGTTTAAATGTCTTGTTTTTTCCATTAAAAAATAATTGTTTTAAATTTCTCTGTGAAAACAGAGAAGCGAAACACTTTTACTTTTTTAAATACTATATTATTGTACAACATTTTTGCCTTTTTAGCTATAAAAGTGAACTAAGATTCTGAAAGAAGTGCATGACACTTTTTTCGGTCAATCGACCAATCAGTTAATGTGCATCATTTCAGCTCTCGCTAAATTAATAAAATATGTATCTACACATCATCTGTTCTCATAAATTATTTGCCGCCTCAGCAGATTTCAAATCAGTACATAAACTCCCCACGTGGCCACAGTTATACGTCTCTTCCTGATCCCTGAAGCATAAAATGACTTCTTCTATTAGACTGCAACTTTAATCCCAATTTAACTGTTTCCCCCCCACCTGCTCCTTTATAAACACATCATTCTCCAAGAGATTAAAGTCCACTCTTTCTCCAAACATGTACACGAACGACCATTTATAAACACGTCTCCTGCTGCCGCTGATGATTTGTACGATAATTACAAAGCGCCGACGTCAGCCGCTCTTCCTTTCTTCGCCTCTCTCGAATCTCTTGAAACTATGTGTTTTTTTGTATCCCCCCCCCCCCCCCCCGACCTGTATGGCCAGACTTTATAAGGACAAAGGAACCCTGCTCTCTCGTACATCCCTCCTCCTCCCTCCTCCCTCATCCCTCGACTTCGACTTCTCCTCATTTAAACTCCCCAGACTCCCCCCATCCCCCAAACACACACACAACAAACCCCTCCTCCTCCCCTCCTCCTCCTCTACCCCCCTGTCCACCCTCGACTACGTCCGCTGATTATTGCCATAGATGAGTTGTGCAATGTGGTTATGTAAATAGACGTGGATGCCACAACCTGCTCTGGACTTTGATCCGTGGGCTGTGAGGGGAAATAAATCATACGAGGAGTTTTTGGACTTATCGCGTGATTTATGGCAACACATTGTGACACATTTCACATTACACATATCAAAAAAAAAGTGTATTTTTGTGTCCATCCTGACTTGATAAGAGACGATACCTACTTCAATATAGATGAGAGCTAATGATTGAAGACGAAAGATTTAGTCACAACACACAGTTCTTGTTTTACAGCCAACCGCAACAATACAAAAAGAGAGGGTGGAAAGAGGATTTTTAAAATTATATTTATATTGCTATATTCCAGAACTTTAATCTACACATTAATCTTGCAGGCATAGAAAGAAAAAAATAAGGGTGGTGCCGTTTTAATTATTTGTTTTAATTTGTGAATAAATCCCATAAAAGAAGCCGAACCCTGCGATGTGTCTCTGGCACTGAGTTCCAACATAGTAAAAAAACAACATTATGCTTGATGGATTTTTAATAGTTTTGGAGAACAATGGAACTCCTTGACACAGAGGAATGAGATGTATTGGGCTTTGGCTCCTCGGACCGTACTTGCTTTGTTCAGGATGTGGAATAAAGTTCATACAAACGTAAACAGCGACATCACAATCCGACATTTTGGGGTGGAGGAAAAAAAATGTCCGTCACGTGGACCCCACCTGGATCCTCTGCACCTTGAATTGGCCCTTCTTGTTATCATTTTATTGTCACTTTGACAGTGATGTCATCGCTGCTTGGTCTACCCCCACCGCACACACACACACACACACACACAGATAAACACACCCTCGCCCTCCTCTCTCTCTCGCAGCACTGGCCAGCTGTCTCTCCTGCTGCTCTCAGCTGATGGAGTAGGGGAGCGGGGGAGGGGCGGGGGGTTGGAGGGGCTGGGAGTGGGTGGGTCGACAGCTGAGCAGATGCAGAAGCCCCTTCTGGGTTTTGCCGGGGCCGGGTTCTTTCCCAGCCACCCCGCAGCCGTGCAGCTGCCCAGGCACCAGCTGTCCTGATGATCGCTCACCAAACGGACCGGGGGACTTCCTCACTCTGGTGGTTGGCTGAGGAAGGAGCGGAGGAGGAGGAGGAGGAGGTGGTGCCGTGTCGTCGCACTGTATGGACCAGCTGACGCTCTCGCTACGGCCCGGCCTCCTGTCACCGCTGCTCCGGACCGCGGCGGTCACACAGTGTCTACCCTTTGACCTCTGACCCGCTGGATGCCACGCAACATTAAAACACACAGGAATTACACTCCATGTCTCAGATAAGACATCAGGCTGAAGTTCAGAACGTCGACATGTAAACAAGAACAATATCGTAAACAATTCAGACTAGAGGCTCATTTGACCTCAAACAACCGTCATGCCAAAGACATCTTCAATGATTTTACCTATTCTGAATGGGCCCAATACGGCTGGAAAGCAATAATGTACCACAGATGGAGACAATAGTGCACTCTTTGGGACATAATAGTGCACTCTTTTGGGACATAATAATGCACTCTTTTGGGACATACTAGTGCACTCTTTTGGGACATAATAGTGCACTCTTTTGGGACATAATAATGCACTATCTTAGGACATAATAGTTCACTCTTGGGACATAATAGTGCACTCTTTTGGGACATAATAGTGCACTCTTTTGGGACATTATAGTGCACTCTTTTGGGACATAATAATGCACTATTTTAGGACATAATAGTGCACTCTTTTGGGACATTATAGTGCACTCTTTTGGGACATAATAATGCACTATTTTAGGACATAATAGTGCACTCTTTTGGGACATAATAATGCGCTCTTTTGGGACAATAATACACTCTTTTGGGACATAATAGTGCACTCTTTTTGGAACATACTTGTGCACTCTTTTGGGACATAATAATGCACTCTTTTGGGACATAATAGTGCACTCTTTTGGGACATACTAGTGCACTATTTTGGGACATACTTGTGCACTCTTTTGGGACATAATAGTGCACTCTTTTGGGACATAATAATGCACTCTTTTGGGACATTATAGTGCACTCTTTTAGGACATAATAGTGCACTCTTTTGGGACACTAGTAGATTATTTGGGACATAATAGTGCACTTTTTTAGGACATAATAGTGCACTCTTTTGGGACATAATAGTGAACTCTTTTAGGACATAATAGTGAACTCTTTTAGGACATAATAGTGCACTCTTTTGGGACATAATAGTGCACTCTTTTAGGACATAATAGTGAACTCTTTTAGGACATAATAGTGCACTCTTTTGGGACATAATAATGCACTCTTTTAGGACATAATAGTGAACTCTTTTGGGACATAATAATGCACTCTTTTGGGACATAATAGTGCACTCTTTTGGGACATAATAGTGCACTCTTTTGGGACACTAGTAGATTATTTGGGACATAATAGTGCACTCTTTTGAAACATAATAATGCACTCTTTTGGGACATAATAGTGCACTCTTTTGGGACATAATAGTGGACTCTTTTGGGACATAATAATGCACTATTTTAGGACATAATAGTTCACTCTTGGGACATAATAGGGCACTCTTTTGGGACATAATAGTGCACTCTTTTAGGACATAATAGTGCACTCTTTTGGGACATAATAATGCACTATTTTAGGACATAATAGTGCACTCTTTTGGGACATAATAATGCACTCTTTTGGGACATAATAATGCACTCTTTTGGGACATAATAGTGCACTCTTTTGGGACATAATAATGCACTCTTTTGGGACATAATAGTGCACTCTTTTGGGACATAATAATGCACTCTTTTGGGACATAATAGTGCACTCTTTTGGGACATAATAGTGCACTCTTTTGGGACACTAGTAGATTATTTGGGACATAATAGTGCACTCTTTTGAGACATAATAATGCACTCTTTTGGGACATAATAGTGCACTCTTTTGGGACATAATAGTGGACTCTTTTGGGACATAATAATGCACTATTTTAGGACATAATAGTTCACTCTTGGGACATAATAGTGCACTCTTTTGGGACATAATAGTGCACTCTTTTAGGACATAATAGTGCACTCTTTTGGGACATAATAATGCACTATTTTAGGACATAATAGTGCACTCTTTTGGGACATAATAATGCACTCTTTTGGGACATAATAGTGCACTCTTTTGGGACATAATAATGCACTCTTTTGGGACATAATAGTGCACTCTTTTGGGACATAATAATGCACTCTTTTGGGACATAATAGTGCACTCTTTTGGGACATAATAATGCACTCTTTTGGGACATAATAATGCACTCTTTTGGGACATAATAGTGCACTCTTTTGGGACATACTAGTGCACTCTTTTGGGACATACTTGTGCACTCTTTTGGGACATAATAGTGCACTCTTTTGGGACATAATAATGCACTCTTTTGGGACATAATAGTGCACTCTTTTAGGACATAATAGTGCACTCTTTTGAGACACTAGTAGATTATTTGGGACATAATAGTGCACTCTTTTAGGACATAATAGTGCACTCTTTTGGGACATAATAATGCACTCTTTTGGGACATAATAGTGCACTCTTTTGAGACATAATAGTGCACTCTTTTAGGACATAATAGTGCACTCTTTTGGGACATAATAATGCACTATTTTAGGACATAATAGTGCACTCTTTTGGGACATAATAATGCACTCTTTTGGGACATAATAATGCACTCTTTTGGGACATAATAGTGCACTCTTTTGGGACATAATAATGCACTCTTTTGGGACATAATAGTGCACTCTTTTGGGACATAATAATGCACTCTTTTGGGACATAATAGTGCACTCTTTTGGGACATACTAGTGCACTCTTTTGGAACATACTTGTGCACTCTTTTGGGACATAATAATGCACTCTTTTGGGACATAATAATGCACTCTTTTGGGACATAATAGTGCACTCTTTTGGGACATACTAGTGCACTCTTTTGGGACATACTAGTGCACTCTTTTGGGACATACTTGTGCACTCTTTTGGGACATAATAGTGCACTCTTTTGGGACATAATAATGCACTCTTTTGGGACATAATAGTGCACTCTTTTAGGACATAATAGTGCACTCTTTTGAGACACTAGTAGATTATTTGGGACATAATAGTGCACTCTTTTAGGACATAATAGTGAACTCTTTTGGGACATAATAATGCACTCTTTTGGGACATAATAGTGCACTCTTTTGAGACATAATAATGCACTCTTTTGGGACATAATAGTGCACTCTTTTGGGACATAATAGTGGACTCTTTTGGGACATAATAATGCACTATTTTAGGACATAATAGTTCACTCTTGGGACATAATAGTGCACTCTTTTGGGACATAATAGTGCACTCTTTTAGGACATAATAGTGCACTCTTTTGGGACATAATAATGCACTATTTTAGGACATAATAGTGCACTCTTTTGGGACATAATAATGCACTCTTTTGGGACATAATAATGCACTCTTTTGGGACATAATAGTGCACTCTTTTGGGACATAATAATGCAATCTTTTGGGACATAATAGTGCACTCTTTTGGGACATAATAATGCACTCTTTTGGGACATAATAGTGCACTCTTTTGGGACATACTAGTGCACTCTTTTGGAACATACTTGTGCACTCTTTTGGGACATAATAATGCACTCTTTTGGGACATAATAATGCACTCTTTTGGGACATAATAGTGCACTCTTTTGGGACATACTAGTGCACTCTTTTGAGACACTAGTAGATTATTTGGGACATAATAGTGCACTCTTTTAGGACATAATAGTGCACTCTTTTGGGACATAATAGTGCACTCTATTAGGACATAATAGTGCACTCTTTTGGGACATAATAATGCACTCTTTTGGGACATAGTAGTGCACTCTTTTAGGACATAATAGTGCACTCTTTTGGGACATAATAATGCACTCTTTTGGGACATAATAGTGCACTCTTTTGGGACATAATAGTGCACTCTTTTGGGACACTAGTAGATTATTTGGGACATAATAGTGCACTCTTTTAGGACATAATAGTGCAATCTTTGGGAGTAATAATAGTGGTAATCAAGGTTTGTTGTGCGTTTTGTTGTGCGATTGCCCATCAACACTTGACAACTTCAAAATACGTATCTTTATTTTATTCGCCTTTTTCTTTTAAAGCGCAACCTAGTTACTTTGGTAGGTTTAAGAAAAGCTTGTGGTTTGAGTTCAAATGACCACGGAGGGGTCATTTCTTGAGTTTGGACTTGACCTGATGAATAAATCACCGTCGACCTCCCCGCCCATCTTGGGTGGATTCCTGCGGTCCTTACACTTCCTGGTTAATGATTACTTTGACTACAGCCTGAGATAATGATGAAAAACACTCTCTCTCTTGCATAACACCGGTTCCCCCGACCACAGTTTCAAGTATAAGGTGAAGATAAGTATATTTGTTAATGCTTTTCATTATCAGTTTGGGTTAAGGGTCTCCGTGGAGCTCCGGTCACATTACAGGTTTGTGTATCTTGCTCTCCTTGTTTTTTTATTCAAACACTGGATGGGGAGGGGAGTAAATTATGCCTTTAATAAGAGTTACACTTCCCCCCCAGCCTGACCTTGATTTATCTTTCTAACACTTACTATGTCCATAAGCACAGCTGGATAAACAATCCTGAATTAGGATGACAAATATTCCAGCGGACCGAGACGTGATGCCTGCCAGACTGTTTGACTTCTATTCACCCCAGAGAGGTTCATTCAACGTCGATATTGTTTTTTAGACACACATACCTGCTCGACATTCACACCTTTACAAGCAATGCACTCTCTTGTTTGGATAATCAGCTCTTTTATTATAACTTATGTCTGAAATTGTGTGAAGCGGTTCAGGCGTGAGCACAGCTGTTGTGCTGTTCTGTTATTGTTGAGACTGTAAATTATAGTAAACAATACGGATTTAGCCTTTATATTCGTCCTCGGATGTTTTCTCTTGGCTGTACTTCATCTGTGTTGTTTAAATATGTGAAAACCACTTTGTATCCTCAAGATTTAAATATTTTTCATGCAACATAAATCATTAAAGACTGTCAGTTACTATTGGTATTATGATCTCTTTGAAATTAAGCTAACGTCTTCAAACTAATGTGCTGAAGACGTATTGATGTTAGAAAGCCTTGCGTACACAGAAAAGGACAGAAAAAAACTACATTACATTTTTTTTACAGAGTAATGGGACTCAAGATTAGTGTACTTCCAGTAAATAAGTAATACATATTTAGTATTTATATGTCAGCAAAATTTACAGCGAGGTCTGTATATCTAAATGTATTCTATATAAAATATATTAATATAAAGCTTTGGGTTACAATAATCCTATATATAATATATCTAAATACATATGTATATCGTATTATATATAATAATAATAAATATATATATATATATAACTATATATATATATAGTTATGCACAATCCTCAAATGTTGTCATCTAAAATGAAAAAATACAAATTATTGTTATATATATGAAAACACATTATATTTCTTTAAAAAATGAAGAAATACAAATTATTGATATATATATATATACAGGACTGTCTCAGAAAATTAGAATATTGTGATGAAGTTCTTTATTTTCTGCAATGCAATTAAAAAAACAAAAATGTCATGCATTCTGGATTCATTACAAATCAACTGAAATATTGCAAGCCTTTTATTCTTTAATATTGCTGATTATGGCTTACAGCTTAAGAAAACTCAAATATCCTATCTCTAAATATTAGAATATCATGAAAAAGTATACTAGTAGGGTATTAAACAAATCACTTGAATTGTCTAATTAACTCGAAACACCTGCAAGGGTTTCCTGAGCCGTGACAAACACTCAGCTGTTATAAATCTTTTTTTTTACTTGGTCTGAGGAAATATTAAAATTTTATGAGATAGGATTTTAGAGTTTTCTTAAGCTGTAAGCCATAATCAGCAATATTAAAAGAATAAAAGGCTTGCAATATTTCAGTTGATTTGTAATGAATCCAGAATGCATGACATTTTTGTTTTTTTAATTGCATTACAGAAAATAAAGAACTTCATCACAATATTCTAATTTTCTGAGACAGTCCTGTATATAATATGATGCTTAGACGACAACATTTGAGGATTGTGCACAAATATACATAAAACAAGAAAATTACACTGTTCAGTAAGCGTAGATGTCAAAGTATGACATAATTAGACTTGATGCTTAGATGACAACATTTGAGGATTGTGCGTCTCTGTCTCTTCATGTGCATGTTTATGTGTGTGGGGAGGGGTGTGGGGGGATTTATCGGATGACCAAGCAGAAAGGAGTGTGTGTGTGTGAGTGAGTGAGTGAGTGAGTGAGTGAGTGAGTGGGTAAATGAGTGTGTGAGTGTGTGAGAGTGATAAAGAGAGAGATGGAGGGAGTAGGGGGCCCCAGATGGATAATGGATGGGAAGTGAGTTGCTGCTGGCGGAGACACAGCGACATGCCACCGGTGGGAGCCTGAAGGTCAGAGCGGTTGACACGGCCGTCCGTCCAGCTGACACTGAATTAAATTACCCTTTTATTTAATGTAATGAAACTGTAAACGACATTACAGTCTAATGCACGGTAATGAAATTGTACATCAAGATGACGATGCAATCCCATTTCCTCTCTACCGTCTTGTCCTTGAAGTCCACCCGGTGACTGGATGTGAAGAATAAAAAAATAAAAAATAAAAATACGTTTTTTATGTGTAAATAAATGCATAAGTAGGTAGTATAGTTTGAGTAAATATACACAGAATATTTGTTTCCTCCCCAAAAGTGTGTAGGTATTGCTTCTGAAAGAGATTTTAGACCATCATGGGATTCAAAACACCTTCCACTTAAATATTTAACATTTTTAATACTTAAAAACATTGACCAATTTTTAGAGAAAAACTCTAATCAGATATTTCTTTCATTTTTTAGTCAGTTTTAATCACAGAAAAAACATTTTGAAAGACTAGAACCAGACTAGAGAATTAAAACTAAATGCGAATACATTCAAATGTATGAATCGAGATTCACTGATGACCAAAATGTCCAATCAGAGAGTGAATAGGGAATTCAGAGAAGGCTGTTGGGGTGTGTGTGTGTGTGTGGGGGGGGGGGGGGGTCGTGGTTTCCTCAGGGTCAGGTGGTGCCCCCACTCGATCCTCATTAGATCAGGAAAGTCTCAGCTGTACCCATCCGTCTCAGAGGCCCCCGCAGGCTCTGGGCCTCGGGAGCCCCTAAACCAACACCGCCATGTGACCACAGAGAAAGGTGAGCCGCCGCCCCCCCCCGTCCCCTCCCTCCATCACCTGTCGTTGTCGTGAGGCATCGGAAAGCCCCCCCCCCCCCCCCCCACACCACCACCTACCCCCCTCCCGTCTCCTGGCTACAAACAGTAAACGGGGCGGCAGCTGGCCTGATGGAGCAGAGCATCCTCTTTCTGTGTGTGTGTGTGTGTGTGTGTGGGTGTGTGTGTGCGTGCGTGTGTGTGTGTAAGTGTAGGGCTCGGGGTTTCCTCTGAAAGTGTAGGGTTGGTTTCTTGGGTCCAGGTAGCAACCCTCTCTACTGTAGATGAAGGCGTCTCTGGCCCAGAGGGCAGAGATAAACACACACTGGCCCACGCAGCGCCTTCATCTCAGGAGCAAAGAGGCTCGCAGACCTCAAAGCAACAACAAAAAGAGGAAATGGCTGGTTTTTTTCAGCAGGAAGGGGCGGCAATATGACTCTCTGTCTGTCAATGATCAAAAGCTCTTCATGCTTTGAAGTTATCTCACAGACACACTTATGGTATTTGATGTGAACGGCCAGCTTGAGCTTTCTTGTCCTGAAACATTTCAGCAAACATCTCAACACATTCGATCATCAGGAGGAATAAATCACGTGAGTACCCACCACATTAAAAGACCTAACGAGGTTTTATATGGAGTTTATTTTTTTACATGGTTTATTACAGGAGGAAATTGGGGATGAAAGAAGGATGAAGAAGAACATATCGAGGAGAAGCCATAAGAAATACAGTTATTAAACTAAGAAGGACAAATATGTCAAATTATTCAGCTAAATTAAATGAAATAAAATGAGAGAGCAGAGGCCAGATCAAGCTCCAAACATTCAAACTTTTCCCATAATGCAACGTCATCGTGTCGTTGATTAGATCCTCCCTCGCTTTATATTCATACCGACAGATAATACACAAATGTATTGAAAATTGTTGTTATATTTGTGTTGCTTTCATCCCATGTGGGTGTTTTCGATTCTGACACTCTGGGGGCACCAAGCTTGAGAATTAAATTCCTAACATGTAATCGTCCATTATTGTTTATCGCAGTTGAAAAATAAATTGAGACTGGCATTTCAATCAATGGCCATTGTTCTTTAATTAGATTTTAAATGTGCATTGATTTCATCCATAGAGGAGGTATTGATGCAAATGATCTAATACAGGGGACGGAGCAAGAACAATTGATTGGCAGCTGGTGGATCCTTTTTTATTTTTTATTTATGGTTTTGCTGAACCATAATGACAGATTATAGCTCTTTGTCGCTGCGCGTCGTACCGGTCACCTCATAACGGGACGAGCAGGGTCCCGTCGGCTTCCTCGGGGGCCGCGTGAAGTCCTGCTGCTCTGTGATGCTTCTGTTTCGGGATGTCACTTCCCCGTTGGGAGACGGAGTTGGTTTAAGCACCGGCAAAGTGACAAAATCCTCACGACTCGACAGGAGCTCGCTCTTCTCCAGGAAGTGTGTCATCTGGGGCCCGTTTGAAGAATTCAAACTGTGTGTTTAAGTTTTAAATACAGTACGAAAAAACATTAAAAGAGCGTAAATCCTATTGTTGGTGCTCAAAAGGATGCATTGATGTTAAAAAGCTACAAAAGGACAGATACAATAAAACTATAACAGACCTGTTGTGTGTGTGTGTGACAGGTGAATGGAGGCTTATCATCACATGCAGCCAACTGTCGAGAGGCGTCGCGAGGACCTCACACACACACGAGGGCCATCCAACACCTCGGCTGTCTGTCGACACGCGGGTGTAAGCGCCAGAAGCCACGGTGGTGGTCACCGTGTCCAGAGGTGTGCAGAACACACAGGAGGAAATTAAGAAGAGAGAGAGAGAGAGAGAGAGATTGTATTTGCTCTTCCCTCATTTCAGGTTGACACAAAAATACACAGAGGAAATTAAACCCACTCACCAGCACAATGTGAGAAAAGGGGAGGAAGAGAGAGAGAGAGAGAGAGAGAGAGAGAGAGCAGGTTCCTGTTTGATATCAACTTTGATACTAAGGTCGCGTGTTATTATTAGCAAGCTGAGACTTCTCTCACAGTTTCCAAGTTTCCAAAGAAACAGAGAGAGGCGAGGGGGGGGGGGGGGTAGAGGTAGAGAGAGGTAGAGAGAGAGAGAGAGAGAGAGAGAAAGATTTTATTTGCTCTTCCCTCATTTCAGGTTTAAAAATATATATATATAACATGAGGCACCTGATTTACAAGAAGGCAGAGGAATAAAAGCCCCCAGTCTAAAGAATTTTACCCGTTCACACTCTTTAGCTTTCTGGGAGTTTGACGTGGGCGAGAAGAAGCCAGATGTTGCAGTCGAGCTGGACGGCGGAAGATGCCACTTGTTGTTGTTGTTGTTGTTGTTTTGGGAAGATGGAAAAAGAAGAAGCTTCACCTGAAGTGTATTCTCTAAGGATATGAGCCAGTGTTAAGTTCTCTCCCGGTTGGTCTGATCTGTGTCTCAAACTGTTGACCCCACGAGGCCTCTTGTGATTAGTTTGCTGGGTGTGCGTAATATTCCCTTCCTCCCCCTCATGGTCTTTTTAGCTATAACATCACTGAACGACGCTTTCATGGAAACCAATTATAACAAAAACTCAGATATGGCATGTCTATTTTCCCTGAGACACACAGAAGCTTTTCCCATGATAACAGCACTATTGATATGGAATTATGCATATAGATGAAGCTGAATTATGGGAAATGTTTGAATATTTGGAGCTTGATCTGACCTCTGCTCCCTCATTTTATTTTATTTAATTTTGCTGAATATTTGGACTAAAACACACATATTTCTCATCTTCTTATTTTAATAACTGTATTTCTGATGGCTTTTCCTAGATATGTTCTTCAATCTGCTGGTATACTCGCTGTTATTTCCCATTTTAACTGAACGTCACATTTCCCCTGAATTGATTGGAAGAGCATTTAGATCACCTGTTCCACTGTGAGTGGCTCCTGATTAGTAATTGAGAGCAGCTTGGTGCGTTTCCCCCTCTTCTTTTTCTTTTCTAATTCAAAGTGATTTGTGGCGTTCTGATCCTTCATAACTCAATGCAGATGGGAGGTGCCACAATTTCTTTTATTCTTATTGATTTTAATTTACTACACTACACATTTCAGCCTTCAGAATTGATCCTGCTTGATTTTTTTCTTTATTTATTTGTTTTTCTTCTTCTAAATCATCGCGAGTGGAAATGATTTTGAGCCTGTCGCAGAAATCAATGCACATCTTAATATGTGTGTGATTCAGGGTTGATGTCTGCAACATATTGTTGCCCTGGTAACACATCAGCACAGGGCTTCGTCCTTTTGGGGAATTAATATTGAAAATTAATGACAAGAAATTGTTCAGTCATGTTTTCTGAGCCAATAATAACACTATTAGGGTATTCCCCAAAAAACTTCATGGCATTCAGATTTTTGGGCAGCTTGATTAACACCAATTCAACATATGGAGAGACGTTTTTCATTCCGGCGCAGTTGGAGACAAGACAGACGCTTTGCTTTTTTATTTGTACGCGTCTGTGCGATCATTCGGAGGTATGGTGGCCCGACAGGGGACAAAGAGCCAAGGCCAAAATATCTTGGCTTTGTAGGGCCAACAGCTGGGAGGAACCAGACCAGGAAGGTTCTCCACTTCATTAAAGACCCAGCAGGAGACCCAGCAGAGCTTTACTCACTCTCCTCCCACTCTCTCCATCACTTCACTCCTCCCTCCTGCGTCTGTCATTACATGCAAAACACTCACCGGCGGTGGAGAGGACCATGAAAATTAAATTAGCCAATACTCATTCCATGTTTATACCGATCTACTCTAATGCTTTACCTCTTAATGTTGAAGTATTAGAGGGCTGTAGTTCAACTTACACTCAGGTGGATAATAACGTCGGTATGGTGTTGATTTCCAAAAAAACACATTTATACATCAGGGAAACATGCAAGAAGAAAAAAAAATGATGAAAAATAGTGAAATAAATGGTGAAAAAACATGTAAAATTGGGAAAAAAATGGGGGAAATTGTGGGAAAATGGTGAAAAAAATTGGGGAAAACATGTTAAATGGTGAACAATTGGGGAAAATCTGTGATTTTTGGGGGGGAAATCATGTAAAATGGTGTGTTTTTTAATCAAACATGGAGTTTTCTCACTATGAGAACTTTAATTTGTGAGCTACATAAAGAGATAAAAAGTATATAATTGTTTCTTTGTAGAAGCCGAGTGTCATATCTCTCTATCTGCACCTTGTATCTCACCAGCTCTATTGCTTGCATGTGCGTTTCTGATTCTTGGCTGAGGGGGTGGAGGACGAGCTCTTCTAAGCTCTACTGATCTGATCCTCATACAGTGTGAAATAAACTATTCATACACTCTGTCACATTCATTGAATGTATTTAAACTCTAAATCTGTCCTTCTGTCCATATTACATCTATTGCATCTGTCCATCCTGGAGAGGGATCCTCCTCTGTTGCTCTCCTGAAGGTTTCTTCCCTTTTTTTCCCCCTGAAGGGTTATTTGGGAGTTTTTCCTGGTCCGATGCGAGGTTTTGGGGCAGGGATGTCTATGTGTACAGATTGTAAAGCACTCCGAGACAAATGTGTAATTTGTGAAATTGGGCTATACAAATAAACTGAATTGAATTGAAAGTGTTCACCAACGCTCTCCAGGAGCAGCGACACTAATCTTCTCCACGGCACTGCTGCCTCACAGCCCCAGTGAGCGATCAGCGGCATCAGGATGTCACCTTCAAAACAAAAGAAGTGTTTGTAGTAGTAGTAGTAGTAGTAGCTTTATTGTCAATTTCTTCACATGTTAAGACATACAAAGGAATCGATAGGACATTTTCCACTCTCCCACGGTGAAACATATAAAAGTGCACAGGCACAACAGATAAGACAAGACATTTCCTAATACTAAGTAAACATAAAGATTCACGTAAAGTTGTTATAAATACTATATATATAAATACTATAAATACTATATATATATATAAATACTATAAATACGTCATACAATTTTAAACAAGTGAATACAAGTGATTAAAGTGCAGAGTTTTGAGTGATTTCTTAGGGGGGCGGGGGGATTTTCAGCTTCCTGTCAGACTGGAGGATATGGCTGGGGGGAGTGAGGGGAGAGAATTTAGCTTCCTGACAGCTTGGTGTATGAAGCCATTACTGAGTCTGGTGGTGCGGCAACGGAGGCTCCTATACCTTCTTCCAGAGGGTAGGAGGCTGAACAGACTGTGTGCAGGGTGGCTGGTGTCATTCACAATCA
Source organism: Pseudoliparis swirei (assembly GCF_029220125.1). Lineage (NCBI taxonomy): Eukaryota > Metazoa > Chordata > Actinopteri > Perciformes > Liparidae > Pseudoliparis > Pseudoliparis swirei. The sequence goes on along the minus strand of NC_079393.1, from coordinate 6,696,384 downwards.
TCGAGGTAGCTTTCCGGGTGAGGCGGGTGGTGTAAATGTCTTGCAAGGAAGGGGGCACCAATGATTTCACCAGCTGTGTTCACTATGTCTGTATTAATAATCTGAGTTGTTAGGTTATTCTCTCCCTATAGCGTCACTAATTTCCTGATCATGTGACCTTGGTTTATGGAGAAAGAAAACCACCATCGCACACTCCTCCCTAAGCAGCCTGTAGTGTCTACGAGTCCAACACGCACACACACACACACACACGTCGGGCTTTTCGGTATCTTCGCTCCATCGGTAGTCACTTCATGATTTGCTTGTTTAGTGAGTGATGGACAGATCCCCCCTCAGCACCACAAAAGAAAACACCTGTTAGAATATGCTTAATCCTAGACAGCGGCCCTGCTCTTGGGGTTCTCGGAGGGAGGGGGGGGGGGGTCTAATCCGGTACAAGGGCACCGGGCCAAGGCCAGGACAGATTAAACCGCCCAAAATCCATCTATCCATCCATGCGCACACACCTCCGAGTCTGCCCCCATAAAGAGTGTTTGAATCGGCCCCTTAATCCTTGGACTCGGTGGAGCCCTCCAACCAGCACACCTCCCCCCCCCCCTCCCCCTCCCTAAACCTAATCTCCATGCATCACCCTTCATACACACTCGCAGACCTGGCCCTCATCTACCCTCCTCCACCTCCTTTCCCCCCTCCCTCGGTGGGACTGAAAGCCCATTGATTTGTTGATTTCTCCTCTTTTGTCCGCGGCCGGCCGAGTGTTAACGAGACATCCAGGGTCCGGGGCCCAGTGCCAGGACTTTTGGCATGGGAGATTAGGGCCCTGATCTGGGCATCTGTCACTGGCCAGTGCCCCTTGTCCCTTGTGGCTCTGGGAGAGGCCTCCAGTCCATTTTCAGTACAAATGAACAGAGTTTAATCAGGAAGAGAAAGAAAGAAGCAGTTCACAAAAAATATATAAATATTTGAACGTTATTTATTATTTTAAACAATACAATTGTTGTCAAACAATAATTATAATGAATAATGCTATTAAAAAATGAATTACAATAAATACAATTCTACTTTTTTATTTAAAAAAATGTAAGTTGTACTTGACTTGTACTTTTGAGTGTATTATCACACACATACACACACAAACACACACTGTTTATTTATACATACACATACACACTCATATTGATATTAAAAACTAGGCCTATAACAATAATTATAATCCAGTCTGTCCAATTCAACCAAGCTTGTTGAAACAATAACGACTACTTTAAACAATGATTTGATTAAAAGGTGTTGTTGTTTGTATATTTATTTATGAATCGGCCTTGTATATACCAGAAAGGATAATCATTAAAATAAATAAGTAAAATAATTAAGTTAACATTTCCATTAATTTAACATTTACTGAATGATTTTATAAAGTAAAATAATACATAACCTGTCAAGATTAAGCAATCCAGCACCCACACCAGCATCACACAGTCCGTGCAACGTGTATAACAATTCATGAGCGAAGCTTCAAACCCAGAAGTTCGCTCGTCCTGTGTCTCCCCCTAGTGGTGAGAGACGTGACGTGCAAGCTGTGACTTGTGGATTTTATAGGAAGGTTGAATTTAACAAACTGTTTCGAAACACCGCCTCCATGTGTCTACTGTAATGGTGCTATGATGATATTGAGTTCTACATAATTTAATGAAGCATTTAGCAAAATTGTCACAATAAAGCAATTACCTACAAAGCACTTCATATAATGCACTTTGATTGAGACATAGTTATACGTGATGTTTGGCAAAGGTGGCGTTAAACAGTTTAAACTGTTAAAGGAATGGATCACATAACTAAAATTAGTGCATTGATTTGTAGCTACTTTCTTCGATGCATAAATATATATATAAATATATATGTATATATTTGTTTTATATAAATATATAAAACATATATATATATATATATAAAATACATATATATAAATATATATTTACATATTTGTTTTGTATGAATGTATCAAACATATATCTATATATAAAAAACAAAAATAAAAATATAAATAAAAATAATCTGTTGTTTTTAAGCTTGTGCTTCCTAATTATAACTATGAACTGAAGGGAACACTTGAAATACATATGAGACCATGACATCAATTACATTTAATATGTGGTATGCGGTAGCTTGCCAAAGCATTCACCCCTCTTGGTGTGTTGCATTACAACCTGGAATATGTTTGTATCTGGATTTCATAGACCTACACAAATTACTAGAAATTGGTAGAAGGAAATTAAAAAAATATTTTAAAGAACATTTTGAAAACTGAAAATAGGTGAGTGCGTATATATATATATATATATATATATATTCCCTTTTGCCATGAAACCTGTAAGTGAAGAATGTGTTCATGAAAAAGTAAATATATATGCACACTGGGTGGCGCTGTGCTCGCCTGTATAGTCAATCAGATCATGATTGACAGCAGGTGTTGGACCACGAGCTGTGGAGTTACGCGTATTAGCCGTCTCCACCTCTGTGTTGGCATGTCTCGGCAAAGAGAATAAACACATTATATTTATACATCATTAAATGTGTTCGTGGGTGATGTCAGGGAAGCGAAAAGGAGGTGGAGGCTGAACAAGAGCGCGTCAGCCAGATCAATCCGAGGGGAAAACACCCCAGTAGCCTAAACACGAGACTGGGCTCCTTTAACAAATCCCTATATAAGATCTGGTGTCGCTATAGTTACCTTCACACGTCACATAATTAGTGAAATAAGGTCCACCTGTGTTCAATCTAATTGTCACATGACCTACACATCCGTACACACAGGCAAGGAGGGCACGAATCAATAAAGCCCCGAAGTTTCACTGATTATTTTGTGTTTAATAAACACTGTTTTTTAACCTTGGTCTGCAGCTCTAATAATCAATATTAGTCTTTCCACTATGTCAAATATGTATAGGGTTACTTATGACTTAAAATGTGGTGGTTGTGCTCAAAGCTAATATTTTGCAGTGGCGATAAACCGAGGCAATTTTTAAAAAGCAGTTTTTTAAATTAATCTTTTTAGACACGTTATTTTCATTCGACTGAACCTTTTTGTAATGTTTGCGTAAGTTCATTACATACAATCAAAAACTTTAAAAAACCACTTTAATTCCAGGTTGCAACGCATCAAAAGAGGACTGCTTTTGCAAAGCACCGTAAACATGTAAATGAAGCATAACCGTGACAAAAAAAGCAAAACATCATCTACTGAATTCAGACAATGTGAGGCAGTCTTTAGTCAGTTTTATTGAATAAGGCACAAACTAATGTTTTAATGATGGCGTGAGAGTAAAAAAAAAGGGGATTTGAACTTGCTAAAAGTAGCAAAACCTTCTCAGAGTAATTTTTTTTTAAAGATCAGTACTAAAAAAAATATTATGTCCGTCATACAGAAACTATATCACCACAGAGATACAACATTGCACTGCATTTGAACTGAAACAAAGTAAAAACAGGGAATGACCGGGAATTTACAACAGCTGTAGATAAGGAATGCACTCGTGTCGCTGTCGGACATCTTGAAGACATGTTGGAAATAAGCATTTGAATGCATCTTCAGACAGAAAAGAAAAATGCTTCGCTGTTATATAATGCTTTCCCAAATAGCTTGAAGATACTGGATACAGACGTTTCCGCTTTCCAACGGTGACAGTCTCGACCAGACGGACTAATTGGAGATGACGTTGTCACATGGCAGCAGAGGGCTGACGCCAACTCTCTTGCCGCATTCGTTCTGCGGAAGTAAAATGCAAAGAAATTGAGTTGCGTTAGCTAAATCTTAAAAAGGCTTCCCCCCCCCCCCCCCCCCCCCCCTCGAAGCAATAGTTGGATTTAGGGAAATGTGCTTGTTCCCTCACTGAGAGCTGGTGGAAAAGATTGAGTCACTTCCTGTTCGGTACATTTAAAGTCATCATCAGCAGCAGCACTTAGCTGAGCTTAGCTTAGCATAACAAAATGGAAGCGTGGGGCTAAAGCTAGTCTAGCATTGTCGGAAGTTTTCAAACTCCACATTCTAGTATCGTTACAAATCACTTATTAAAAGATGCATATATCACATTTGTAAAGAAAAACATTGGTATGTTACATAACTCTACAAGTGGTCATTTTGACACTTTTTCTTGGCAAGACGACGCGTAGTTATCTCTTGAAGTCGTGTTGCTACGGTGAGGTCGACAGACCAGGAAGTGAATTTAAAAAACTTTTAGGAAAAAAAAGAAAAAAAAACTTTTCTAAATGTTCCAGAAGACCACTTCATTCCGTGCAGCTCTTACCATGTAGTTGATGACGTTGATGTGGTAGGGGATGCCGCCCAGCTCCTCACACTTCTTCACGTTCATCCTCTCTGGATCTCCGGCAGCCAACACGGGAGCGCTGGGGTCAACCTGACACAAACGGTAACACTTTGAACACAACATAATAAAGACGCAGCGGCTCGCCGGGTCCATCGTCTTCATATTTCATTCTCCTAATTAGTCTGTGCTAATGTATTATCACGGCAGCGGGAGGGTCTACTCACCGGCTCCAGCCCTCTCTGGATGGACAGAAGGTCAGACATCCTGCCGTCGAACCCGGGAGCAAAGTTCTCCGGGTTAATCGCCACGAAACACTGACCCTGAGAACACAAAGACACAGCAATGACAACACTGTGGACCAATGCAAAGCCGAGACATCAAATGGCTTGTGTCGGACTCATTGATTGGGCTTATCGTTGAGATACCACTGGAGCGTTTAAGCACGTACAGAAACAGTCCAACATTGCTTGGCTGTTTTTCCGCTGATGGTTAATCTGCTTAACAGCTGTTTCTGTCCCAATATCTAGTCAATCATTCGATGAAATCAATAGGAACTGCTTTGTCACCAGCTCTAGTTTGAATAGCAACATAACACACGGATGTTATCAAACCAGTGGGTTATATTTGAGCCGCTTAGCAGCTCCACTTCAAACTGCGGAGCAACAAAGGTCACACGACGGTGGGTGCAAGTCAAAATAATATTCCACTTGAGATATACAAATGCAGCTATGAGTTACAGACGAATCATTTCTCATGTCTTAGACGATAACACACAAAGGGGACAAAGGGTCACATCTTTTATGTATATATTTTGTATACACTACCGTTCAAAAGTTTGGGGTCACCCAGACAATTTCGTGTCTTCCATGAAAACTCACACTTTTATTTATCAAATGAATTGAAAATTGAATAGAAAATATAGTCAAGACATTGACAAGGTTAGAAATAATGATTCATATTTGAAGTATTAATTTTGTTCTTCAAACTTCAAGATCAAAGGAAGGCCAGTTGTATAGCTTATATCACCAGCATAACTGTTTTCAGCTGTGCTAACATAATTGCACAAGGGTTTTCTAATCAGACATTAGTCTTCTAAGGCGATTAGCAAACACAATGTACCATTAGAACACTGGAGTGATAGTTGATGTAAATGAGCCTCTATACACCTATGGAGATATTTCATTAGAAACCAGACACTTCCACCTAGAATAATCATTTACCACATTCACAATGTATAGTGTGTATTTTTGATGAATTTAATGTTATCTTTATTGAAAAAACAGTGCTTTTCTTTGAAAAATAAAGACATTTCTAAGTGACCCCAAACTTTTGAACGGTAGTGTCTATGATCTATAAAACACAACAAATGAGTAACTAAATAACGTACCAGGTTTGCAACGCGGTCGGTTACTTTCCACGTGCGGACGTGTTTGCTGTACTGGGCCCCGGCCAAGATGCCACAGAACACTTCCACCATCATTCCCAGACCGTAGCCTTTGTAGCCTCCTGAGGACCACACACACACACACACACACACACACACACACCATTTGTATCACATATGATATTTTAGCCCTCCCTTCCCGTGCATCATCCTACCCTGTTCAGGCTTACTGTTACTTCCTGTCTTCTATGGATTTTCAGTTTTTAGAAGTTTTGTTCTTGTAAATGAAAGAAAGCACGAAACTAAGAAAAATGTCTAAAATCTAACCATAGACATAACTTACATTTCTTTTAAATGACAGTATGAAAACAAATGCTCCCTGAGCAGACTTTTTCCATGGGCTGGTTTCTGACCTGTGGCTTCACTCCCGCCGATGGGCACCAGTCCTCCTCCGCTCAGGACTCTCTTGGGGTCGGTGGTCAGCGTGCCCCCAGCGTCGCAGCCCCAGCCTTCGGGGATGGTGTCTCCACGCCGCTCATGGAGCTCCACCTGTGCACAAGACATTCGAAAGTTGGAAATATATCTGTAAAACTTCAATTGGCCTCTTTAAAATGCTTATTTGTTCAGTGGTTCTAAGGATCGTGGCGATGCATTTATGTACGAATCAACCAAGTTGGTGTACACATTAAACTCAGAGCTCACCACTGCCACGACTAATGCAAAACAAATTAAAATAAATAGCCTGATTAACCTATATTATGTTCTGTGTGTACATAATTACCCTGAAGGCCAATCAGTGTCAACCTAGTCGTACCTTTCCAAGTGCGACGGCAGATGTGGCCATATCCAGAACAAAGCTGTCTCCGTCTTTAGCAGGCGCGGCCACGCTGATGGGGTTGGTGCCCAAAGTGCACTACAAACAGCACATTGTGTTAGAGCGAGTCCGAGAAGTTGTTTATGGCATGAGGTACAGTTTGTTTTTGAGGATAAATAAGATTTGTACCTCTTTTCCACGTGTGGGAACCACCAGCGGGGACGTGTTGGTAAAGGACATGCCCTGTAATGGTCAGATTAGGGGAGAAACAGCACATTTACCTCCCAGTACTTAATAAAAAAGACATTTTGTTTAAATAAAATTCATTAAAAGATGGCAGAATAACCTTTTACTCACAATCATGTTTTCCTTCAGAGCTTGCATTGCGTAGTAGCCGGCGATGCCGTAATGGTTGGAACCTGAGATGGTAAACATGCGTTGTCATCGTTTTATTTTGGCGGGATTCGTTGACCACTACTGAAATAATATGCTAGAAGCTGAAACGGGATTTTACAGAGAAAGCTTATTTAAATCGGTACATTTTCCTCTCTAAATATAATTATATTAATTCCAAATGCATCTTACAGCAGGTTCTTTTCGTCATTCACCTACAGCCAATCACAGCAACCGGTTGTCAGCGTGCTCGGTGGTCTCACCGTGTGCCACCACCCAGCCGATGCCGGCTTCTTTGGCCTTCTTTATGGCCAGTTGCATGCAGAAGTTTCCCACCACGGGACCCAGGAGGTTCTTCCCATCAACCAGTGCCGTGCCGGCACTCTCCTTCTCCACCACCGGCTCGCCGTCCTTGGCACAGATTCCCGTCTGGATGTCCTTCACGTACATGTCTGGCAAAAAAAAGTACAAAGACAAATAGTTCAATATCGGCAAAAAAATAGGAGTCAAGGAGTCAAAAGCTGTCCGAGAGATTTGATGCTTTAATTATAATATTAGTTTAGTATACAGTGGGTAAGGAAAGTATTCAGACCCCTTTATATTTTTCACTCTTTGTTTCATTGCAGCCATTTGCTAAAATCCAAAAAGTTCATTTTCACCATGTGATATTTCAGTTTTTCTTTTTTAATAAATTTGCAAAAAATTTTAAATTTCTGTTTTTTTCTGTCAAGATGGGGTGCTGAGTGAACATTAATGAGAAATAAATGGAACTTTTTTGATTTTAGCAATTGGCTGCAATGAAACAAAGAGTGACAAATGTAAAGGGGTCTGAATACTTTCCGTACCCACTGTATATTTTGTATATTAGATTGTATACAGGCTTTACTCATTTTATTATATGCAATGACTGAATAAAACACATTACATTAGTCTGACCAATCTTTTTTTTTAAATATACTTAGTATTTCATTTTGGTATATTTACAGTTTGACAAGGAATGAATCCTTTCAAAGTAAGGAAGGATAAAAGAAGTTAAGCACGCATCTGGACAAATCTGGCCATAAAAAAGCATTTAATATAAAATAAACGTTGACGCAAGTAAGTAAGTAAAAATATTAGGAAATAATATAAGAAAAAAACAACGACAATCAAATCAACCATGCATCACTTCAACACTGTCAGTCAATTGTGTCAACCATGAGTTTGGTCCAACCATCAAATATGAAAACAAATTAATTCTATATATATATATATATGTATATATTATAAGAGTTCTAGCCACAGAGTTTCTTATACTTGGATCAAAGATACATCTAAATGGACCAATCGTTCTCAAATGCATTCCTGGTATATATCCTAACACTTTAAAGACGGTTCGTGCTGACATGAACAACGAATAATGGGAAGTGTGGAAATGACGGATGGCACTTTCTTTTCTTTTATCTTTTTTTAAAATCAAAGCTCCGGCGCCCCACTGACCCATCCGGTTGAGCCCGTGGCTGTAGTGGCCCCGGTGGTCTCCCTCCACCAGCACCTCGGCCAGGCTGCGGGCGTGATGCGCCTGGGTGCCCACGCTCGTCATGCACCTCTCGATGAAGCCTTGCACCTCCGGCTTGCTAATCAGACATCTGCAGAGGGGGAAGATTCATAATCTGATGATAATATCCTTTTTTTTTTTTTACAAATGAGACTATTTTCATTGCTGGACTTTGTATTTTGAAGTATTAAGAAACAAAAAATTATAATAATGCCCGTTTGAAAAAGGTAATTAATAATGGAAGTGTAACATCATGTTGGTGTTGTATCAACAAATGTTGTTGTGGTAGATTAACGAGTATGACAATAGAACAATAGTCCGTCTCTTTTTATTCTGTCAGGTCCTAATGGAGTTACAAATAAAACATGACTTATTTAGAGCCAGTTTGAGTCCACCCTAATGTGAGGCAGTGCACTCTTTGTGCTCTACATGTTTTAGGAACTGACCGACCGCACTCCCCACACTATTAGTTTGAAGTCCATCGTTGCAGCAGCGATTGCACAACAGGATGTAGGTCACCACACTGAAGCTACAGTGTTACATGGTGTTGTTACTGCACACAGTACACGCCGACGGTAACAAGGCCGTTAACTAAACACGTTGACCCGCCGCCGACTTCACGAGGAAAGTCGGAGCTGTGTAAATATGAGAGTCGGCAGGACTCCGTGTACCAGATGATGTTTTGAGAAAGTAAAAGGTCCCTCCTCCCTCCCCACGCCATAAACAGAGGAGTCCCTGTCTCGGCTTCCCGTCACGTGCGTGAGAAGCCTTCAGGGCTCTGCAGTGCAACAGTGTGGGAGATGTGTGGAATACATTAGGGTCGTAACTAAAGCGGTCAGTGAAACTAAGATTATTGATTTACATGCCATTTTAAGTCCAAGATCAAACCTTTTTTTTTTAAATGTCCCTTTGCAATTTTCTTCACACGGGTCCTATGTGAATGTAGAGGTCACATGACTTGACTTGGTACACAACTTAATCAAAAGCACATGGTCCCTCGATCAGCACAAGGCACAACGGGGTCATCTCCCCCGTGACACGGTGAGATCGTTGTATGGAAGACAAACGGCAAATGAGTTGTAAAAAAGAAGATGATTGATGTTAAACTCGTGTTTTCATTGACACATTGTTTAAAGGACGAGGCAGTCGAGTGTTTGCTCGTCTGCAATGCTGTAAACATTCCGTTGGACATCCTTCCTTCTCCCTTGTCGTTCCATTCTCTACTCCTTCCCTCGTTTCCTTTATTCTTCGGGGAATTCAGTTGTTGGAGAACGGAAAGTTTTGGAACGCTTGGTAATCGAGTCCAGATTCGAGATGCCGGGGGAGGGGGGGGGGGAACCTGGATCGACTTCGGAGGGTTCTCGGTTTCTCCCAAAGATAACAGTACGTTGTGTACGAAAGACTCTGCTCATAAAGCAATAACTCATGCACTCATGCAAGTCAGCGATTCTTCTGCACCTCGGAGAGTCGGGTCAGAGTGCGATAAATAAATAAATAGATTCAGCAGAAGGTAGAGCTACAAATGAAGACCGTACTAATTTATCATGGAGGGAAATCAATGATTTACTTGCGTTAAAAAAAAAATGTCAACAACATTATTGCAGGAACCTCAAAGGCATCGTGCAGGATTATTAATAAGCAGCATGCACTTCTGATGCATCCTGAAACTGGACTATTTCATGGTCAGATTCCTCTCCTCGTTGACCTCGTTGACCTTGTCGACCTTCTAATGCAGGCCCTCTTCGTGAAGACACACAAACCCGTCTGGCATTCACAAAGGTAACAGCCCTAACATCTGCAGGGAGGCTGCACTTGGGATGGGGGGGTGGGGGGACAAAACACATACCAGACCTAATGAAATCCAGAATAAGTATGGAGGAGGTCTCAGTGGAAACTTACGCAACGTCTTATGTAAGAAAGAATAAAAACATCATATGATGTCTGAAGAAATGAGAACGGAGTAATGGAAGAATAGAACACTTTGACCAGGAAGTAGGCCTATGCTCATCAGTCAGCCCCCGCCCTCCTGTCAATACTCCAGCCAGGTCAGGCTGTGGCTGTTTTTCCCCGGCGCTGGCTTCCGGAGAGATTTTCGGAGACTTCGAATTGCAGAGCCTTTCTGTACAGTGTGATCTGCATTTTTCAACACAACCAGCAGCTTTTTATCCGAATGGGAAGAGAGACGAACCGAAATATGTATTGGCCGATTCGATCATAGAGACTGAGAGGATTTTTTGACCACCATCGCCTGCTACGGAGGCCAACCAACCTCACGCCATGTGACATGATTGTTGCCATCGAGCAGCAGCAGCAGCAGCAGCGGACAGCGGATGCCCTTCCGTGTCCTTCATGACAGGACATGACCGAACCGAGGAGACCAGAGACCCGCACTGGGAGACCAGGACACCTGATCCCTCTCATCATCGCGATCATCATCCGGATCGACAACCGGAAAAAGAAAGAGAGGAGCGCCGACGCATGAGATTCCCAGCTTCCCAGCTTCCAGACGGAGGTCGGCGCCGCTAGCCGGAGAGGATTTAGCTCATGTTACCGGACCATCAGAGACTACTCCCGAATGACCCGTGACTTTCTGGGAGGAGGAGCGCTCGGCGGACGGAGGGTTGCTGTGTTTGCGGCAGCGCGTCCATCAAACTCGCTATGCCCGGGAAAAAAATCGTGTTCACCAGTCAAAAGGAGGGGCGGTGGTGAGCAAGCCCGCAGACTTCCCTCCTCGACACATTTGGACCATTAATAATAGAAGGGCTGAGGGAGTTAAAGCCTTATAGATCCAGACAAAGTGGCTAAAATAAAAATCAAAAAAAAAAATCTGTATCGTGCCTATCTCATCCCTAGTGCCTTAGATGTTTGCTGGCCGCTTGTTGTCAGAGCCCACTTGAGATACCTATACGGACTATTAATAAATATGCACGTAGAGATGCATTTTTTTATTTTTTTTGAGTCGACTTTATTTTGGGGTTTGTTTGGTTTGATCAAAGATCTCACATAGACTGGCATAGACTGGTGTGGGAGGAATGGGAGGATTGTAGGGGCAGGTGTAACCGCAACCGATCACCTGACTATCCTGATCTACACAAAGTACCTTCCTGTTTACCATGATTAAAAGGCGTTAACAGTCTAAAAGCCTTGTCGCTACCTCTCACCGAGATTTAAACTTCAGAGATAGAGATTCACCCCATTCCATCCTTCACCATTCCAGATCCCCAGCGCAGGTTTATGGTGATGCTTCCAATGAGGGAATTGGAATGAGGAGAGCAGCAGCTCTGCAATGCAGAGCATCCAAAGATGCAAAAATGTGCTTACCTGGCTGAAGTTGACAACGCGCGGAATTATGACGTGGGAAACAAGGAAGGAATTGTTAGCTAAGCTGCCCCGAGGAATGGAGGACTGGCTGGAGGTGCAGAGCAACTTTAGTTAGTCTGGACAGATCACAAGAAATAAGAATATAAGTAAGATAAGACTCACTCTGGCCAGGCCAGCCAGACTTTTTTTTTTAGTAGATTCTTCTTCTCTCTTTTTTTTCCCCGGGTCAGAATCAAAAAAACAAAATTGTTCTCCTTTTTCTTTTTACGATCCCCCGAACCACGGCGTAGAAGAACCATCCTTCCACACTTAACCGGTGTCGGGAGCCTTTTTGGCAAGTGGAGTCAGACGTTAAAGAGGCAAATGTCATGAATCCAGCGCCAGCGAGTGTCCCAAGTTCCAGTCATCAAGGTCCACTGGGCTCACTGGTCATCTGTGCTGTGCTTTCCATCCGGAGGCAAGCAAGAAATGTGTTCATTCAACAACGTTTCTGGTGGCCATCCATGAAAAAAAATGGCCGAGTATGTAGCGCTTTGTCCGTGTGTATGTAGAATAATCTCTCAGTTGATGGGCTTGCTCCAGGCGCTGCCCGATTCCCCATCATTCTTGGTCACACACATTTTGATGGATTTGACAGGGATTTCTCATCCATCGATCAATCACATTGAGGATCCATGCGGAATGATTCATGACATTTCATGAATTCTCGGGTCATTGGTCCACAATGATTTTGTTTTTTCAGGTGTTGTCGATTACACTCGCCACCGCCTGTCATCAGGATATCACCAGGGAGTCACCCAGTCACAGGGCCACCAACTCTAAGAACTAGAGCTTGCCCGACTGTCCAGACCACCTGTACGGACCCTCCCCGGCACTGACCACCTCACATGGACCTCCACCAGCCTCACACCCTTCACCGGCCACCCCTCTCTCCACGGCGGCCACAGCTCATCTCCTTTTCAGCCCACTTTTCCAACAACGAGGATTTCACATCGGCACATGCAGAGATCATGCGTTGTACGCTGATCAGTTGTTTGGCCGCTCTCCAGTCTCTTCTCCGTTCGCTCTGATGAAGGCTGTGGATGCTTGCTCGGGACGCTCGCCTCCTCCCTCCTCCAGGCCAAAAAGTTGGAGGGTACCCAAAGACTTACTACCATCCCACCAAAGCAAACGCCTCCCAGATTTGTGGGCTCCTGTTCAGTATCAAGAGTCATCCAGGAGGGTGGTGCAACTCCACCCCAGGACCTTGAGAACCCCCAACGTTGCACGCCAGTAAACGCAAGCGTGTGTGAGAGCACACTGTGTGAGCAAGCCCAAGCCCTCCCAAGCCCCAGTTCTTTGAAGGGGTGAAGTGAACAAGGTCCGGGTCCTACGGGAGGTCCGTAGTAATAGGGGGCAAGCAATTCCTGTAGTACTCCTGAAGTTGGGTCCTGAGGCTAGAAGCTGATAGTTTGCTTCATTTATCGTGAGACAAGACTCTTATATCCACTTTTTGAATCAGCCTGGGCCATCAGGAGTTGGAGGGGGAGGGGGGTTGTGTTGTGCACCGACAGAGAGACTAGAGGTTCATTTCATCATTTATTTCTTCTTTCTCTCAGGCTTCTGATTGTTTTCACCTTCACCACACACCTCTTGTCTCCTCATCAGTGTCAGCCCCCCTGATTGGTCCTCTGTGGTCCCACTGGTGTCTTGTTGCTTAAATTCCCTGTCTGTTTTCCTTCCTGTTCCGTCTGGTCTTTGCCATGATCAGGTCGGGTTATGTTGTGCTCTTGAAAGTTTTTTTTTTTCCTCACTGGCGAGCTCATTTTGTTTTGTTCAGAACAGAAAGAAGAAAGTATTTACAAATACTTTATCTTCTCTCTCCTGTCGTGCAAATTGTCTCCTCTCCTAAGTGTCTGAGTTCGTAACAGTAGGCAGTCTTATCAGCGACTGGTAGCACGTCCCAAGGTCACACCGAGGACCTCATAATGTTTGTTTAGGCGCCATAAACAATAAACGGAGAAAGGTAATCGAGGCCTCTGTTTCCTTTACCGGTTCATGTTACAAGTCTACTGGGACGCGTACAGTGTGTGTCCATAGAGGGGTCAACACGTGCAAAACAACAACAATGGAAGAGGAGACACAAGTAACTCTTGAGGCGTTCATCAAGTGCTCCGAAAGACAGCGAGAGACCTCAAGGAGGAGAGGAAAGTGAGGATCCTCTTGATCGTGGATGTGCAGTTGTATTTTGACTTGATGTTTATTTAACAACTTTGTATGAACTGGGCGGAAGCCAGAAGTTCAAATGTAAACTGAAGTGTGGCCAGAAGTTGACTGTGCAGACTAGGAAGCAAATAGTTGCATCACTCTGCTTTGATGAAGCCTTCAATTCATGAATAAAATGTACAAAAACATAACTAAAAAAGATCAAAAAGTAACTTTTAAAAGTTAAAAGTTTGCACATGAAACAGACAAAATAAAATGTGCTTTTAAAATCAGATTAGGAGAGCACACACACACACACACACACACAAACACACAGTGAAACAGAATTGGGGTCAAATAATGCACGTTGTTTCCCATACAAACTGTTCAAGTTGACTGTAAACTTTCTTTCGTTCCACTTTGCAAATTAGTTAGAAGAAAACCTTCAATGATTTTTTGTGTGATGGCCCAGTGGAATAAGTATGTCAGTACTTGGAGAGCAGTACTACACTGGGGGGAAATACTCGATTACAAGTGTGCATTCAAAAAGTTACTCAAGTCAAAATACAGCCAAAGTCAAAGTACACGTAATGCACCTTTTCTGACAGTAATAATAACCGTGCCGCAGTCCTCTTTCTTGAGGACCTACTTTGTTACGCTCCACTTCTGCGGCTCATCCGCGCGCACGTTGACCTTAGTGCCCTCGGGGTCGAGTCCTCACCTGGTCATGGTGACTGTCCGGCTGTGTGCTGCTTCAGGTCGGCGGTGGTTCTCCTGGCTCCTGGTGCTGGTGATCTGCTGCTGTCGGTGATCTGCGGAGACAACTTCCTCCTCAAAAAACCCTGCACACAAAAAATACAAGTTAGGAAACGCCCCTCCTTTTTCAAAGCTGGTGAGACGTGTGTGTCTGTGGGCGTCGCCGGCGCGCGGGCCCTGCCTGCTGCAGCCCGAGAGGCTGCGCGCGTCCCGGGGACTGTGCCTTTTGACGCACAAGTGTGAGGCGCGGTTGGTGGCCTGTCCCCGGGCTCGCACGGGTTGTCCTCCCGGACTTGGGATTGGCAGAGCGATGGAAAGGGGGTTGTTGGTGCTGTTGTTGTTGTTTGTGTAAGTATGACCGGAAGTAGACGGCACTGCGTACTGTCCCCCAACGTCTCCAGTGCTTGTGGTAACCGATGTGAGCATCGCTTCAGGCTAAGGTGTGGACAGGTAGAGGCAGGCAGGGGAAAGGACACACACACTCACTCACACACGCACACACACACACGCACACGCACACAGACACAGACACACTGCACTAACATAGAGACGTGTTCACAAAGCCTTTCAGTCATGCTTTTATTACCTTCGCATTGAAAATGCGGAAGGTTATGTTTTGATCGCCGTGTATTTATTTATTTGTATGCGTGTTCCTCGCATAACTCAAAAGGTATTAAACCAAATCGCATGAAAATTGGTGGGATGATTGGTTATTATCCGGGGACCATTTGATTAGATTTTGGGATCGATCGGGTCAAAGGTCAAGGTCATGAAAAGGTCAAAATATTATTTTTACCATAGCGCGGTCAATTTTTGTCCAATTGGCATGCAACTAATGCCAACATGTTCATAATTCAATGCCCAATCTTGTGATATGCAAGGTATGCGCTCTACCGAGTGCCCGTTCTAGTTTCTTATGTTTTGTTGTTGTT
Source organism: Pseudoliparis swirei (assembly GCF_029220125.1). Lineage (NCBI taxonomy): Eukaryota > Metazoa > Chordata > Actinopteri > Perciformes > Liparidae > Pseudoliparis > Pseudoliparis swirei. The sequence continues at coordinate 6,680,741 of NC_079393.1, read as the reverse complement.
TACAATGAGCACCCCCCCCCCCTACCTTATTTCCTTACTTATTTTTATAAATTCTGCAGAAAACTAATGACCGACCAGTAGTGCAATAAGTGCTTGAATATTTAACTTAAAAGTAGCAAAACTATACTATAAAAAGAACTTACTGTAAAAGCCCTGCTTTCAATTTTTACTTACTTTACTTTTTATATCAGTAAAAGAACAAGAGGTCCAAAGTTAAAGTAATTCCACACTTCATGCAAAAGGGTCTATTTTAGAATACCACATGTTAATTACTGGATTATAGTCATTAATGCACAACACTTTGATGTTTGGGCTATGAGTTCATTTGAGTTACTTTATATATCATATGTGTATGAGGCAGTGTGTTATCCTAACCTATAATACTCATTCAGTGTCATTAATGTGAATCTGCAAAGTAACTATTGCCCGTAAATTATTAAATAAACCAGTAAAAAGAACAATATTTTCCTCTGAGATGGTAGTGGAGTGTGAAATAAAGTACCGGTTACCTCAAAATTGTACTTATGTTAAATATTTGAGAACATTGTCACTGTTTTTGAGATGCTGCCAAGATGATGCATACCTGATTTTAAAATGTATGTTTTCATTTATAATAAACAAGGTCCCTATGAGCCTATGTTGAGGCCATTGCTTTTCTTTTCTTTTTAAGTCCAGCAGGTCACAAAAGGTCAGAGGAAGTTTGCAATGAGCTGAGATGTATACGTAACCACGCGGTGCAGACACGCTCCACGAGATAGAACAAACATAACTAATCCCATATTTCAGTCTTGTGCTCACAATTGGCCCCAAAATGCTCGTCGGTTTTTGATAATGTTTCACTTGAATTTGAACTTGAAACGGGGACAAAGGGGTTCGAAACCCGAGGAACCAGTTAAACCACTATAATATGCACCCATTATCAGAGGAGGCAGTTGAACTATTATAGTACGCACCCATTATCAGAGGAAATATCATTTCACTCATTTACTAACTGACATTTCTTGATTTTATAATTTGATGCATGTGAGTATGACCTTGCATATTTCAAATAGGTATCACTGAGATACATTATATACAACTATACCGGGATAATGAAACATCCACTGATGTCATCATCAGCATATTTCAACATCCATTTTTTAAATATGTATATTTATGTGGACAAACTCCTGAATACACATGTTTACTATTTACTGTTCTGACCAGATTACCATGAAACTATTTGGGGATTATTGTTGGATCCTTTGTGTATACATTCATATATCTTTGGGGACCCCTGTGAACTTTAATGTAAAGCCACATGTGGGTCAACATGTACTTATGTTCAAATGTCAAAGTCTAAAATGTAGAACAATAAACCCTCCAGATGCTCACAGAGCTCTCCTCTGGCTCCATCTTGTGTGCACACAAGAGGACGGATGACGTAATGGGCTGAACCGGTAAGGTTTAAACTACACTGTAGTTCTACATGCTTGAGGCAGGGGAAGTTGCAGTTGGTTGAAATATGCAATCTCAACGCTAGATGGCGCCAGATCACACACACTACAGCTTTTCTTTTCTTTTTAAACATGCTATTTAAAATGTCTTCAACATATGTTGATTGATTGTTAGTTTTTGGGAATGTTTCCAAATAAGATCAGAAATGTACTTTCCCCTGGTTTCAGTACTATTATACTAATACTCAGCGAGATGGAGAATTACATTTGACCAAATGTTTGAGACTAAATCGATTCGGATTGAGACACAATATTTGGTTCGTCTTGGAGTGAAAGAAATTAAAGGAACAGCCGGAAGCAATTCTGAGGATCTTGTGGCAGAAATTGAATATAATGTTTTTTTTAGGAAGAATTAAGAATCATTGTGTTATCGTGAGTAGTGAAGAGGTCCATTTGCGTTTTAACTTCTCCTCCACTGTAGTTCTCCTATTGTAGTTCTTCTACTTCTACACTGTAGTTATTCTACACTGTAGTTCTTCTACACTGTAGTTCTCCTCCACTGTAGTTCTCCTACTGTAGTTATTCTACTTCTACACTGTAGTTCTCCTACTGTAGTTATTCTACTTCTACACTGTAGTTCTTCTACACTGTAGTTCTCCTCCACTGTAGTTCTCCTACTGTAGTTATTCTACTTCTACACTGTAGTTCTTCTACACTGTAGTTCTTCTACATGCTTGAGGCAGGAGAAGTTGCAGTTGGTTGATATTTGCAATCTCGCCGCTAGATGGCGCCAGATCACGCACACTGCAGAATTTCTTTTTTTAAACGTGTTATTTAAAATGTATTCAACATGTTTTAGGGATGTTGATTGTCTACTTATCATGAATGCCATGAACACTGTGCTTCGTTTGACCAAAAGTGAACAAACGGCCCCAATCCATTTGATAAAACTCCTTTTCCTGATGAAGTTTAGGTTATTATGGTATGGTTAAAGGCATCCGCTGTGTAGCGAACAGCTCCCAGAACAGAGCAGCGAGACGTTAGCGCCCCCTCCCTCTGCAGTGCCAGCTCCTAGTCTGTAATTGTCCTCGACTCAGACATCTGCAAAACATTCGCCTCTGACCGCGGGAGAAAAATAGTAAGTTGGAAGCTCCAGGCTGTGATTTGTGTGCGTGTATATATAAAGTTGCGAGAAAAGGAGCGGCTGCTAATATGATGGGAGGTCTGGAGGAGCGGGACACCCAAGTCATCAAAGACATGGAGCGGCAAGTTTAGTCTCCGCGTTGCTCAACGGCCCCTCGGAAGGTGCGAGGAAAAAGCTCCACCCGTCCTCTGCAATCACATCGTCCTTGATCTGCATCCCGTCTTCCACTCCTTTATTTAATAACACTAATACAAGCAATTATGTGCAATGTCGTGTTGTATCAAATAACATATTTTTGTGTGATATTTTTTTTAAATCGATGAGATTTAGCATGCCCTATCTGGTATCGGTGGAAGTCGGGCCTCTGGGGTTTTAATTTGCCTTCTAAGTTTTAAAGTGTACAACATGCGTCTGTGATGATGAACCATGCAGCGGAAGAATACATGTAAAAAATGACAATAATTCCTCAGACTGAGAGCAGATTGACTGGAAATGACCTCGTGCCTCGTCGCCGCCGACTCCTCTTTAGTGGTCGGCCCTGCAGGACACACCTAAAACAGATGTTCTGTATATAGTAGCTCACAGGGAGGAAGAAAAAGAAAACGAGCCTTGCCCGATCCTTCAGAATCATACTTAAACCCTACTTTCTTTTTTTTATAATTGGGTAGGAACATCTCTTCACCCTCGTGCTCATGAGCCGAATAAGAAGACCTTGAAGTTGTTTGTAGATATTTTAGCTAGAGTGAGTAAAAAAAGCATCACGTGAGAGAGAAAATAAAAGGCTGTTTGGTTTGCTTCAATGCAACACTGAGTTAACAGTATGCAGGTTTATTCAGCTACATGGAACATTAGAACACTTAGCACAATACGATACTAAAAATACACGAAAGATGACCAAAACTGATGTAGAATGTTAAAAAAAAAAAAATCTGCTGAAAGAAGACAAATATGCGTCATTGGGAGGAGAATGTTGATTATCATTTGTCATCATTGTGACATTCCCACGTCGGCTCCTCTGTTCTTTTTCTAACCGGACTATAAAGATCATTTCAACATAAATACAATAAATAACGACGAAATGACCCAGACTAGCTGTGAGGTGGTCGATCTGTGTGCCCCTCTTTTCCATTTCAGGCTGTCTGATGTGAAATGAAGACTCTTTTTACTAATATATACTGATATTAAAATTAGGAACGCACCAATATTGATATCCAACAGCCTCACGTTAAATATTCTGATCAGTTTTGATCCACAAGTATCAAACCGCTGTTGCTTTAACTGAAAGACATACACTTTCATTGTTAGTGTTAAAATCAGTTGTTTCATCCCATTTCTTGATACGTGTAACTCTGTGATAATAGCTGTTTTGGTCTTTTATTGGTCATATTCTTTGGTGCGTCATTCTCGTCATACACAAACCAAGGCGTACTTTTCTTTCCCACCATTTATCGTGATTATTTTAGTGCTGAGCAGATTTCCCCTCGACTTCGATCGGCTAAACAATCCGATAACCCCGGTTCGTGTGAACTTTGAGGGCCATCTGTGTGTTTTCTCTCTCTCTCTCTCGCCCCTTTTTGCCTCCGTCCGTCTACCAGCTGAACAGCTTCATGAAGTTTTGGAAGCCGTCCTCTCCGAAGAAGTCGAAGGATCCCTCGGAGGTGCCGAGGTGGACGAGCAGGAGGACGAGCAGGCCGACGGCCAGAAGCGGAATCAGCATGTTCCAGCCGGCGGCCAGGATGTTGTACCACTTGGCCTTGTCCGAACACTCATGGGCCAGCTGCAGGTTGCCCTGAGTCTTATGGTCCCTGGCCTATAGACACACACACACACACACACACACACACACACACACACACACACTCGCATTAAACCATGCAACCACTGAAGTCCGTTTGAACTAGAAATTAAGAATCCGTGTGTTTCATAAAAGACGGGAGACGACCGTAAAAAGCTTCGACTCCGCTTCATGGTGGAGCAGTTTCTAAAGATAATCTATATCCAGAGGGAACAACGACGCTGTGTGTCCACTGTAAACCGTGGGAGGACATCATAACGTCCGGGCGTTTCTTTTTTAAATATTTGGTTCATATATTTGGCCATCGAGCGGCGATCCGAGGCCGAGCGAGGGGCGGAGCCTCGAGTCCTTAAATGCATCCCGAGTCTCTCTCCCGAGCGCTCTCTAATTTCCCCGTGAGTACTCGCCCATTAAGAAGATGCCAATTACGCCGTTTTTAACTCTCCAGACGAGCAGCCGGTCACATGTCTTTAATTTGAGCGCGGAGCCAAGGTGAACGGTTTCTAAATAAAGAGTGTTACGTGCACAGCCTTTTTTGTGGCGAGTTTTTCCAAGAAACCTTTTTTCTTCAGGTAGTCATGAAGTCGTTCTCATCCTGCTTTGCACACGCCTTTTTTTCTTTCTTTTTTCGAGGATCTGTGAGTCGTCTTTAAGTCTGAAAGAGCTTTTGTTTGCCCATTCCTGTGGTCGGGGGAGCACCAGCTCCTCGCCATGGACAATACATATAACCGTCTGCGGAGTCTGAAACAGGTGGAACCCATGACGCGTGTTTGATTGTTTTCATGGCATCACTCTGAAGTCTGGCACTCGGGAAATTGCGCAATGCAAAATATTTTAAAATACTCATTTTTTTGTCAAATTAATGTCAAATAATGACTTTTTTTTGGAAACACATGACGCATGTTTGATTCTTTTCACGGCACTCGTAAAATTGTGCAATGCAAAATATTTTAAAATACTCCTTTTTTTGTCAAATTAATGTCAAATAAAGACTTTTTTTTGGAACGCATGACGCATGTTTGATTCTTTTCACGGCACTCGTAAAATTGTGCAATGCAAAATATTTTAAAATACTCCTTTTTTTTGTCAAATTAATGTCAAATAATTGCTTCTTTTTTTATGACAGTGAACAACGGCTTGACTGTTATTATTCGTGTTGTTGCATTTGCTCACTGTTTTGACATCTTCTTTAACCCTCATTCTATCTTCTTCCTTTTTTTGACGCTTTACTTTCTTGCACGATTCATGGAACTGGTCAAAAGTGAAATAGACAGGTTTTACAGAAATGTCACCCCCCCCCCCCCCAAAAAAAGCCCACGACCTCACCTTGATGGAGTAGATGAGCGCCATGAAGCCCAGGCAGCAGAAGTTGACGTACAAGGTGTTGCACAGCGACCACACCAGATAGTCCCGGGGAGGGTTCTTGCCGGCGTTGTCCATGTTCACCACGGTGGATCCAGCCGGTTTCCGGGCAGACTTACAGTTGGTGAGCGGGGTGCAGTCGGAGGGGAAGTTGTACGAGTGGTTGTCCATGGTTGTAGCGTTCAGGCAGACGATCCTCGGGATGGAGGGGGTTTACAAACTGATCGAGACCTTTCCTGAAGCCTGCGCACTGTCCCTCTTCTTTTTTTTTGGAAAGTCGTGCCCTTTTCACGAGAGGCTTATAAAAGGCCCGTGAAGAGGGAGGTGACCGGGGAGAGGACGCATGGGCAGGGTGCGTTGATACACGGCAGGTCTGTCATTATGTGGCCGGGGCAGAGAGAGAGAGAGACTGAAATAGAGATGCAGGGACACATGAAGGCGGAATGAGAGGGAAGACAGAAAGAGAGACAGCGAACGGAGACATGGGAGTCGGGGAAAAAGTCTCCTCCGCCAAAGCAACCGCTACCTCAGAGTTCTGAGAGGTGGTGTGGGTCAGGTGGTTGAGTTGGGTGGAGGTAGGACAAGCAGAGGCATTGGAAGGTGTTCCGATGGCCAGAGGCCCCAGTGTGCGATATGCATGGTCTCTTAGGGAAATACATTTTACAACCTGTTTGTAAAATATGTGACAATCCATTTGTTATTTATGTGCAGTTACAAAACGTGTAATGAAAATTATGCACAGAAATCATCCGCTCTGGTTTTAATTTAGTTTAAAAAACGATCAGTTGATTCTCCCTTTTCTTTAATAGTTTCTGTCATTTTTCAAGGAAAAGAAAAATGGCAAAAAAATTCGCTGGTTCAGCTTCTAAAATGTGAGGAGTTGCTGCTTGTCATCAGATTATCATTCACAGAATATGTTTGGGTTTAGGGTGTCACATTATAGGCTCTAAGAAATACTGATAATGGCCATTTTTCAATATTTGTTGACATCTTTTAGAAAAAATGACCAATAGATTAATTTGAAAAAATCACATTTATCAGGTAAATTGATAATGGATATAGGATTGGCTTAGCAGTATATATATATATGTATATATATTTATATATATGTATATATATTTATATATATATAGTTATATATAGTTATATATATATAGATATTTATATGTATCTATATATATTTATATTTATATTTATATATATATATAATTTGGGTGAATGTTGTATGTGTATTTATAAATAAATACATATATGTATTTATATATATATATACATATAGTTATATATAGATAGATATTTATATGTATCTATATATATTTATATGTATATATATTTATATATATGTATAATTTGGGTGAATGTTGTTTGTGTATTTATAAAGAAATACATATATTTATATATATATATGTATATATATATTTATTGGTGAATACATGGGGGTAAAAATCTTCTCTGGCTTTATACTCACTGCAATATATGATGTTAACAAATAGAAAGCATTATTGTAGAATTAAACATCCTGGATTGTAAAGGGTTCAAGGTTGTGTGTGCGAGTGTTTATGTTTTCATAAGCAGCTCCACTGGGACACATTTAGATTGGAAGTCAGGAATTATAAACTTCCATAAAAATAAAAATAAAGTTAAAAAACATTTCGAGAGGAAATAACTTGAGGGAAGAATTGGCCCTACATTGGGTACATTGTGTGTTTCTGGTGGGACACATACCAAAGTCCTCAAGAACAGCTGTCTGAGAGTTGTGTTGTTCCTCAGCCAGTCTGGAGATTCCGGCTATGATTATTTAAATTATCCAAATTAGGTCTGCATGTTTTCTTCAACACTGTCACATCTGTATGTTGATTCATTTATATTGAACAGATTCCAGCTCCGTTTTGGGGAGTGAAGGAAGCTTTTGGATGAAGGTCCGGGATGAAGCTCCCCAAGTTTCAGTGAAGCACACGCTCTGTTAAGACGCAGCACAGTGTGTCCACCATGTTGGCCAACGAGCAGACGCCAGATATATCGACCAATGAGGTTCGTGCATTTAGTACCCACAGCGTGCCTCCACATTGAGACATGTTTGTTCCTCATTTCGTTGACGTAAGTCATTCAGTAATATATCTATGGTCGAGAATTGAGAGAAAGAAAAAAGATATGTGGAGAAAAAAAATAAAAGCTAGCAGAGGATGGTTTCGATCCATCGACCTCTGGGTTATGGGCCCAGCACGCTTCCGCTGCGCCACTCTGCTCCATGAGACGTAGCGCGGGGCAGAAGGGTTTTATAGGCGTCTACGTGACGTCACGTCCACATTACTTATTTTCCTTTTTGCACGTGTGTGATCAGGGGTAGTTCGATTTGATTCGATATTCCTTTATTTGTCCCACAGTGAGGACATTTCATGTTTTTGCATGAATGTAGTTTTTTTTGTGCCTTTTTCTAATTTTCGCATTTAAAAAACCGGAAGTGACGTAGGGCTCAGGAAAAGTCAACATTAATCACAATGGTGTTACACTGAAGGAGTTGAACGTGTTGAGAAATAACCCGAAGTAGACGAGGTATTTATTTAGTTGTTAGCAGAAATAAAGAGAACAACCAATCGCTTGATTTTATAAAACCAGCTTGTGGACCGATGTAGTAAATAAGATCCTGAGGTTCAGCTGACTTAAACCCAGAAATTATATATTGTACTTGATATTTTCTGTGTAAAGTTGACTTTACATTATTGAACTAGCAACTTCTACCGCAAAGAATACACAATAGGACTAGCCTATCACTTTAAAAAATAGAATAAGTGTAGATATCGTTTATTTTTATTTTTTCTTCATACCGGTACGAGGACCACCGGAGTGTTTCTATAGGAACACATTAATTACCAAGCCGCCGTGCAGCTGCTCCGTGATGATATCCGGGGGCCTCCAGCTTCAGGGCGGAGCCCGACCGCAGGAGCAGGTCTGGAACGCAGCCGGTGATCCGGGAGGAGACCGAGACAGAGCACCTGGTCCCTCGGGTTGGCCCGGCCTCTGGAAGATCACATGTTCCCCCTTATCTTGTCACAACTTTGATATGAAAAATAAATAAACACTAAATTATGACAGTGAATTTGAGTTCACATAAAACTCAACTCCGATTGTCATACCTCAACAGCCCACCAGAGGGCAGTAACTCTTGTAAGTGACCCTCTGGTCTGATATTTACTGGGTTGAGAGAGTGATACATATAATACATATATCAAAATATTTGATTTGTTTTGTTGCTTCCTTATTCATAATTATTTTCCTGCTTTAACATTTGTATTTTTGTGTTTCCTTGTGGCCAGATGCATGGTTAATTTTTACTTTATTTGTATGTGTTATTATTATTATGCATTCTTACTTTTGAAGGTTGTATTTCTGTAAAAATACCTAAATAAAATATCAAGTATAAAAAAAAATTAAAATATATATATATATATAATATATTCGTATTTACAGTGTTCTATGATGCAAACACATAGCAGGGTAACATTAGAAGAATATTAATAAATAAATATAAATACTAATAAATAAACCTGGATATGTTAGCGACAATGGTGACTACAGGAAGCTTAATATTCATATATATATATATTATATTTATATATATATATATATATATATATGTGTGTGTGTGTGTGTGTACACAGCAAGAATCAACTTGTCACTTAATCGTTGCATTGTTTAATGCAACACAGTTCATACTATAGATTAATCAAAGTAATGTGTCTGTGCAGAGTTGTTGCTGTTATCATATTTATAATTCCACCTCATTCTGCTGTTTCTTGGGCGAACACCGCAGAAGCAGCTGACCCACTGTCTCCCAGGTGGTTGCTTACTGCTGCCTTGTGATAATCCATAAATGTGTTACCTTCACATTTAGGATGCATGGTTTCTAGTTATCAGGGCGCCTTAAATGTAATTATTTCCCTTTCATAATTTCTCCTGCTCTTAGTCTGGTAGACGGTAAGCTGGTTGTTGTACATCCAATATGAAAGGTGATTTCCATTTGTGTCTTTTGGGAAACAACCCAGAATAATGATCAGGTGGTCCAATAAAACCTTTTTTTTTTCTCAACCAAGGTCTCAAGTCACCTGCCTTTCTTAATTTCTCAACTTCCTGTTTATTGTCATATTCCTGGGCAACATAAAGATCCGGCAGTTTTTTTCTAAGAGTGATGCTGCTTCGTCATAAAAGATATTTTTTCTTTTGATTCAACGAATATGGATAATAACCGTAGAAAGTGAACCCACATATCTCAGTACCTATAGAAATATAAATGGGGTTTGCGTTAATTGTAAGACTGGTGGTTCAATAATTCAAGCAAATGAAACGGATAATAAAACTCATGTATTAGAAGATGTATTACATTTTTATTTTTTATTTTTCTGGAGGCACAATAACACCCAAATAAGGAAAATAAACACTCAAAGCAGTTCATTTCTTGACCCTGTGCTGCCTGTTGCGATACCTGGAGCTTGCAGCTTCATTTTCACATTTAGCACCCACTTCATTTTCCTACAGCAGTCAGTTTAACACAACAACCAACATTGTCTGAACAACAACAACAACAACAACAACAACAACACAGACTCCACGGCATCTCAGAGGCTGTGCAGGAAGTGTCGTGACTCCCACCGGGACCAGGATATTGCTAATTATTAGTCTTCACCGTCACATTGTTCAAATGTAATGCTGAGTTAGCTGTAGCATCCCTCTCACACACACTCACAGTCAGATTCATAAATGTATAGATGCTGCTGCTGCTGCTGCAGCGCTACCTCGTGGCTAAACAACATGGTTACTCAGACATCATATCTAATGTGGTCGCAAAAGCACAAAGTAAATATGCTGTAAACCTTGAGCCCAGCATTTGAGAAAAAAACTCAGAGGGACAGCGAAAGCAAAACTGAATGAAGCATTTAAAATCAAAAAGTCCAGGATGTTCTGAACTAAATGTGGGGACGATTGCTCCAACTCTGTAGGAAAAGCAGCAACAAAATAACACTAATGACAAACAATTAAAAATAGAATTAAAACGACCTATGGGTGTGGCTTATATGGGTCGATCCATCTGGTCCAAGAATGACATATTTATTGTTTCCAAGACTTCCGGTTCAAAAGTGAAAGTGGAAAAAAAGAGGAACAAAAGTAATGTAATTGTGTCAAAACGCTACATTTGCAATTTTTAACAAACAAAGACCACACTATTGGGGATGATTCCTGTAATACTTCTGCAAATACATTTTGAATACATCCACGACTAAAAAGGAATAAAAAGGAATAAAAATGCATTCAAAAAGACAACGCACTTGAACACGTTTTTAATTTCTTTAATTTCTTTATGTAAGAAATTAATTCCATTTTTGTTCCTCTTATCTTTTGGACCTTGGCGATTCGAGAATCGCCTTCCCACCCACCCTTTCTGTGAATCTCACAGAGCCCCACACCCCATTACCTCTCTTACCACACGTCGTGGTGGGGGTTTCTGCCAATTCACTTCTTTACATAAACTCTGTTTCGGTGGTCCGTGACGTCACTAGCGACGTCACAGAACCAGAGAGCAAAGATGTCATGTGACAATGTTTCCATGGTTGACCTCGTCTGCCCGTGTAGGCCTTGTTCGTCTTTTTTTTCTTCTCATTCAAATTACGGAATACGGAAATAACGTGGTTTCTTCGTTTACCGTTTGAAACCAAAAACGGAAACACGGAAACATACTTGTGTATTCCGTTTCTGTCTGAAACCAAAAACGCTAGAACGGAAGTGCTTAACATGAAAGTCAAAATAAAAGCCTGTGATATATATTCAGAGGTGCACATAACTGGTATGTAGGTGCGCATGCGCGAAGATAATCAACAATGCGTAATGCCACTTGTGTTACTTCCCGCCTTTGCGTAGTTGACCGATCTGATATTGATCATCTCTACACAGCAGCATGTCACTCTGTCTCTACGTGTCGCATTAACAGTGAGTACCAAACACCATCTACCGGTACTCACCTGAGTAACTCACTGAAAAAGTTATATGCACCCCTGCATATATATATATATATATATATATATATATATATATATATAACAAAATAAAAAGTTAAGTTCAAAAAGATCTGCCCTAATAAAATATGTATTATTATTGTATCACATTATTATCATGTTTGTATATACAGTTCTAGCACACTTATTCCGTCACCTGAAATGTAACCCTGTACATGGGTCCAGTTTTGGAGAAGATGTACAATTTAATGTGACTTGTGTTTAAGTTAACATCTAGATTGTTATTTTTGATAATTTTGACCTTTACAACAGATAAATTATCTCTGCAGCCAAACCAGTTAAGATATAAATAAGTCATTCTTGACCATTTCACTGCTGTATACTTTATTATGCGACACGTATGCTTTGAAAATTGTTTCTATATTGTTTAATTTATTGTTACTTTGACTCTTTGTGATGCAGGATTCTGTGCAACAGCAATGAGGACATACAGATGATCTGAAAATAAGCATTTCTAAAAGCATTGACTCCTCAACTGATACAAGTCGTCACCAGGCATTACATTAAACACATTATACTAGATAAACATTAAGAATAAACTGTTTTTTTCACTGAGATTAAAACCTTTTAAAACAAAATATCTTTTAGTTTTGAAATCTGCAGTATTTAAAATGTACTTAAGGCCAAATTCTTAGTTCATAACCAAACAAAGTCCGTCAAATCAAATCCAAAGCTGTCATGTCAACACTCATTCTGTGGTAATTCAGAATGATCCCTGATTGTCGTCTTCAGTAGTTTCCAGTTTGTGTTAACGCCTCAGAAACAAACGGATGTGATCTTTATTGCAATACATACAGATGTGTTGCAATTGAATTATAATAATATTAATTCAATTCAATTCAATTCAGTTTATTTGTATAGCCCAATTTCACAAATTACAAATTTGTCTCGGAGTGCTTTACAATCTGTACACATAGACATCCCTGCCCCAAAACCTCACATCGGACCAGGAAAAACTCCCAAATAACCCTTCAGGGGGGAAAAAAGGAAGAAACCTGCAGGAGAGCAACAGAGGAGGATCCTCTCCTAGGATCGACAGGTGCAATAGATACAGAAGGACAGATTTAGAGTTAAAATACATTCAATGAATATGACAGAGTGTATGAATAGTTCATAGTAGGCATATTCCACGATGAGACCTCCACGATCCATCAGGCAGATGGCGGTGGGGGAGGAGGTGGGCGGAGTCTCAACAGGACAGTGGCGTGGTCATGAGCAGAATTCCACGACGAGACCGATCATCAGGCAGATAGGGATCTATGCTGTCTCATAGGTCCGATGACCCCATGATAATAAAAAAAAAAAAGACGGGAGGGAAGAGAAGCAGAGTTAGTGTGGTGATTGAGAGATGAAAATTCATCCTTAAGGAGAGAAAAAAGGAGATAGGTACTCAGTGCATCCTAAAACGTCCCCCGGCAGCTATTACATTGTTTGTGGAGCACCAAGCATGATGGTGTGAAAAAAAATTCTACTTAATCTTCAAACTTAACAGACAGGAACTCTGAAATGAGTCTCAGGCTGCAGAGCTTATTGTGGTTCACCTCTCTGTATTTCCCCTCAGCACACACACAAACGCACATACACCCACCCACACACATATGTTAATCCGACATTACGAACATGTGTATCTACATTCTACATAATGAGTGAGGCGTCACAAATGTGATGTAAAAACATGTTTTCCTCATATTTGCTTGAAAGTCGTCGTAAATCTTGAAATATGTTTGGCATATGTAGTGGGACACACACATATATATATATATATATATATATATATATATATATATATATATGACCATGTGGGACACATATATACACTATCGTTCAAAAGTTTGGGGTCACCCAGACAATTTTGTGTCTTCCATGAAAAATCACACTTTTATTTATCAAATGAATATAAAATGTAGTCAAGACATTGACAAGATAATTGAAATAATGATTAATATTTGAAGTATTCATTTTGTTCTACAAACTTCAAGCTGAAAGGAAGGCCAGTTGTATAGCTTATATCAGAATCAGAATCAGAATCAGAAACAGTTTTATTGCCAGGAATGTTTACACAAACGAGGAATTTTATTTGGTGGAAGGTGCAACATTTGGACATGACAAACAAACAACAATCAACACGACAGAAAGACAACAAATAATGTGAAAGTGTTTGGGTGTGTGCTTCAAGTGGTGTGTTTTAGTTAAAAGTGTATGTTACACGTGGCGTGTGTTTAAGTTAAAGTGCATGTATATATATATTAGTGCTGTGAAAAATAACGCGTTAACTCAAGTTAATTCAATTACAGGTTTAACTAGTTTTGTTTTTTTAACGCATTTAACGCATGCGCAGAATGAGCTTCCAATCTGTCTGTTGTTGGTCGTCGGGACGAAAAAACAGTCACTTGCAAAATGAGCTTCCAATACACCACTTCAATCTGAACTCTGTCCGCTCTCATGCAGACGGTCTGTTCATCGGTAATGATCCTTCCGCAGGTTCACCTCCGGAAACCTTGTTACGACTTTTACTTCCTGTAGATCAGGGTCTCAACACGTCGATCGCGACCTGCCAGTCGATCGCGGCGTTGCCAGGTCCGCGGTTTTCCCGCGGAATTGGGCTACTTTTGAAGTGTTGCCGCGGGTTGAATTTCTTGTCCGCTGGTTCGGGTAGACCTATTTTACATGCAAATTACATGAATATCTTTAAATAAAAATCCATATTTTAAATGAAATAATTTATTTCTACCCAAATCCTACCAAACTGACTCCAGATCAGCACTACACACATGGACATGGGAGACGCCCACATACACACACGCACCTAAAGCTCTCGCCGCTCTCAGTCTCCCGCGACCCGCTCGATCCCAACTCTGGTCTGGTAGTTAGTGTAGCTAGCTACACTGGAGAAACATGCCACCCGGTAAGTGGGCTAAATACGGGAAGAAATATACGAAAGAATGGGAAAGTGAAAACGGAATTAAAGAATGGATAGAACGTGTGGCTGGGGATGATACCAAAGCTTTTTGTCGGTACTGCAAAACCGAGATTCGTGCGCACCACAGTGATCTCCAAAACCACAGCAAAACGGGGAAACACATTCGAAATGCTGCTCCGTTCTCCAGTTGTCGAGTGCGTACATTGTTTGAACTATAAGTATATGATAAAAATATAGTGAAGCAACATAAGGTGTTTCAGTTGAAATAAGGTATTGCATTAACTACAGTAAATGCATATGAAGTAAAAACAATACATTCATGTTGTCCAGGCAGGGAGGAAGAGAGAAAAGGGAAGAGAAAGCCTCAAGACAAAGCAACAGGTTAGTTTGTCCGTCAGTGAATTGGTCTACACCTTCACAGAGCTATATTTTATTTATGATAATATACTGTATCTAATTACACAAGGCCATTTTAGGACCTAGGTGAAATAACAGTTTAGGGAAAACTGCTTTTAATGCTGGCATACTAACCATTTGGTGTTACTTTGTAGATATTACAATACATTTGGAAATGATAGCAATGTTGTTGGACTTTAAAAGCAGTGTATATGGTTTGGCACAGGCATATTTTGAGTTCTGATATTGGGCTTGTTTTTTGGGCTTGTTTTATTGGCCATTGGGCTGGTTTGGGCTGGTTTTGATTGGCCATTGGGCTGGTTTTGTCACACAGACCTGGCAACCCTGGGCGTAGTGTTGGTAGATCGCATGACATTAAAGAGATTGGCCCGCCCCCTGACATGTTCTCTATAGCACGTCTTTGTTCTTTTAATAAACTAAACGTCTGTTGTTGATCGTATCTCCACAGCAGCATGTCATTTCTGTCTCTTCGCGTTGCGTTAACACTTATCGATCTCCGTCTCGCGCGCCGCAGAGCTCCGTGCGCGCGCATCGGGACCGAGCAAAAAAAAAGTCACTTGTCAATCTGTCCCCGTGTCCGGGCCGGTGAGGTTTCAGCTTTGCAGCGGTGTCCCCGCCGTCCCTTTCATCACGGCCCAGTTCATGAAGAAAACCCACACAGTCAGTTTGCCTCAGCAGCTGCTAGAGGAAGACTAGAGGCCTTTAGATTGTATCATGGTGGAGTTAATGGTTGACAAACAAGAGAAAAATGTTCTGTTTAACCCTCCTGTTACCTTTACATTTACTAACATATTTTACCCTCGGGGTCAATTTGACCCCAGCAATTAAAACCTCCAGAAAATTATTAGAATTAATATTGCTTCCCAAGTTTAAGTGTGAGGTACTTTATGTTTGTTTGTTGACTACCTAAATAGCCCTTTAAATAAATAAAAAGTTGATATTTCTTATATGTTTGACACAGTGAAAAACAGCCTGGGGTCAAATTGACCCCAAAGAACACCGACATTAAACATTGAATGGGGTCAAATTGACCCGAAAGGTAACAGGAGGGTTAAACATTCTGTTTAGGATGAAGATGTATTAATGTTCCATATGGAAGAAAACTGCTAAATAACTGCTGAGTTGCAGCACCATTGTATAGAAGAATGTATAAATGTATATATCCGTCTTTTGTCATAAATCTCTATGTTCTCACAAAATATACCGAGAATATCGGTAATATGTGATTAATCATGATTAACCCACAAAAACCTGTGATTAATCCGATTAAAAATTTTCATCGTTTCACATATATTAGGGCTGTCAGCGTTAACGCGTTAATCTATGCGATTAATTTCGCAGCGTTAAGTAAGTAAGTAAGTAAATAAAAGTTTATTTATATAGCGCCCTTCGCAGTACGAATACACAGAGTGCTTTACAATAAAAACAATAAAAACAGTACAACATCATCAATATCATCATGTTAAGCATAGCAGCAAGGTGCAGAAGCCAGTGCTACATTACAAATTGCGGGTGCATTACCTCCAGTACACAAGACTTTTGAGCAGTCACAAACGCAGTAGAAGAAACCAACAAACAATAAATTAAACATAGAGAGCAGAAAACCGATAACACACAGAAACCTAACCCAGAAATGCCTGTTTGTAGAGATGTGTTTTTAGCTGATTTCTGAAGCTATTTTCGGACTGAGCTGCTCTCAACACCTGCGGAAGTGTGTTCCACAGGCGTGGGGCCACTGCAGCAAAGGACCGATCGCCTTTTGTTTTTAATCGTGTGCGCGGCACTGCCAGGAGCCCCTGGTCAGCTGACCGTAAGGACCGGCTGGGGGTGTGCTGTATGATGAGGTCATGTATATAACTGCACTAAAATATTTTAACGCAATTAACGCAACTTTGTTTACTTCCGGTGTTCGTTGAAGTTTTTACACTCAAACCGAGTGTCAGACCGCGGCAGTACGGTTTAACACTGTTTCCGTTTTAAAAACAATTATTTCTCCGAGAAAATAAGGATCAGAAATCAGTTTAAACTCGTGGATGAATCAGTCGGGTTTCCTCCTGCTCCTCCTTCCTCCCGTCTCCCCTCTGATACACAGAGACACGGAGGGGCGACCTGTCGGGTGACGCGGCGCGGAAATAACTCGTCACACGAAATCTTCACTGTGATTGGTCAATCCGTTTTTGTCTGTCAACATTTTGGGAAAAAAAACAACCAATGAACACTCAGTAAATCACAAAGGACCTCCCACCTCACAGGTGAGGCTCTATAGCAGCCTGTCAGTCAGAGAGCAGAGAACACAGCACCAGGACAACTGAGCCTCATTGAATAGAGCTGAGATTGTTCTGGAATGGTTGATGTATAACACACGTGGGTATGTGTCATATGCAAACGCCTTTAAAAGGTGCATTTACATTTTTTTTGTAAAATGTATAAAATGAGCTCAGCCTCCAGAGGGTTAACGGGACATATTTGAACGTCAGTCAGTTACCAAGGCCACTGGTTCTGCTGCTGTTCAATGTTAAAGATGACAGGACCAATGGGGTCTCAATATACTTCTTTTTTACTAATCTGATGTTTCACTGAAGAAACAATTTATCATCCACAATATTAAATACCTCGCTGGCACTGTATAGGTAGGAGCCTCTTTGAAAACACAGCTCTGTGTGAAGTTTGGTCTTTAAAAAGAATGAACTTTTAACTTTTAATTGCGATTAATCGCGATTAATGAATTTCAAAATGTGCGATTAATTAGTTAATTTTTTTAAATCGATTGACAGCCCTAATATATATACATATATATGTATATGTACATTTGTCCCTTTGGTTGAACGCAGAATTTTTATCAGCTCATCAGAAAATCTCACATTTATTCATGCATATTTTATAGGACCCACTATTTTGTCTTGGCATCTGTAACACTGGGTCAAGCCGTGAAAATAAATATATATGTTCAGAGAGTTACAATGAGAAATTAGTTATTTGGCTTGAAATCAGCACCAGTGAAAATGTCAAAACACCATAACATACAAAATCTGTTTATTTACTTAGAAAATCGCACAAACACATTTCAGAGTTATAAAACATCTTTATTGGCGGATAAAGAAGTTCTCTCTCTCTTTTACATTTTTTTTAGAACCATTGTTAAGACAAAATGCCTGAAATCAGAATCAAACAACATGGTCTGGCATAAATGTGCACGACAGATTATGAGGAAAGAGTTTGACACCCCTAAAAAAGTATGTTTCTGTTTCGCTTGAGGATATAAGTAAAGTGAAAAAAAATAAGAAAATAAAGTGCAGAGCCACGAGCATCACTGAGTCACAGCAGCAGGCCGCGCTCACACTATTTGAAACTCAGCCTCTGTAACCATCACCATAACCACCACCATTAGGCACCAATTTTGAAAGCCCAAAGCCGAGTGAAATGATGACAATAAGGATCAAGATGGACACCATGACCATGGCGGCGATGTTGAGGCTGCGGGCAGTGGAGCCGTAGCTCCGGGCGCCTTCCACATCTCCAGCCACCTTCCGGTCTCTGGCCTGGAAGCACCAAAGTACATCGATGTTTTAAAAAAAGAGAGAAGAAAAAGAAGAAGTGGAATATATTCACTCCCAACATGTTCAGTTGCTTTCACCCATTTCCCCAAATATAGTTGTCCTTGCATCATTGTCCTATATCTGATTCTTCACATTTAAGAATGTCCTGAAACACGTTTATATGAATATTAATATTAAGTTAACCAGATAAAATCAATTGAGAACCATTTGTCATTTACAATGATGACCAAGAGGCCGTAGCGCAGTCCACAGATACAGAACGGGATGACAAACACATGAGCAAATAAAAACACTACAGAGGAAAATTAATAAACATATGTACAAAACAAATAAAAAGAATAGTATAGCAGTCAATTATGACTTGTTGCAGCTTTCATTTGAACATGTTGAGGTGAGAGTTGTTAGTTTGAGCGTTTAAAGTTGTAAAGGTCCCCTCCCCCCTTTACTTATTTGTATTATTTAAACTTTCCTTTTCCTTCCTCGTGATATCTAACTTTTTTTTAAAATTATTTTTTCTAGAAGAGATGATCATTCCTCGATTCCCTCATGAATGAAAGTTCACCTTGATGGAGAAGATGAGAGCCAACAGTCCAAGGCAGCAGGGGTTCAGGTGGATGAAGGAGCAGATGGACCAGACCACGTGGTCGCTGGGGGCCCCCGGGGCCACGGTGGTGTAGTGGACCGATGTGGTCCCTCCGGGGACTCCGCGGTACCCGTCGCTCCTCTCCTGTTGAACGTTCTCGGTGGGGTAGCGCGCGGGATCCATGGCCGTCGGCTCGACTGCAGCTCAGAGTGATGTCGCAGGAAGACGCGCCGCCACTCAAATCACAGAGAAGTTGCGCAACGACTCACATTTCTCATCTTTTTATTTATTTATAGGATTACCAAAACTTCGATGAGGAAATGGCAAACATTACATTACATGTCATTTCGCAGACGCTTTTATCCAAAGCGACTTACAATAAGTGCATTTCAACCTAGAGTACAAACTAAGAACAACAAGAATACAGGAAGTAACATTTCCTCAACATAGTCGAACTACAAAAGTACCATAAGTAAGTGCTATTTAAGAGCCACTGAAGTGCAAATCTGTGTTTTACTCCAGATAGTCGGGAAATATGTGTTTTTAGTCTCCGGCGGAAGATGTAGAGACTTTCTGCTGTCCTGATGTCAGTGGGGAGCTCGTTCCACCACTGAGGAGCCAGGACAGCAAACAGTCTGGATGTAGAGTGATTAGCTCGAGGTGCAGGAGTCACAAGTCGGTTGGCTGTTGCCGAGCGGAGCGAACGTGCCGGGGTGTACGGTGTGACCATATCCCGGATGTAGACGGGGCCCGATCCGTTCAGAGCACGGTACGCCAGAACCAGTGTTTTGAAGCGGATGCGAGCAGCCACCGGTAACCAGTGGAGAGAGCGGAGGAGCGGAGTGGTGTGGGTGAATTTCGGGAGGCTGAAGACCAGTCGAGCTGCTGCATTCTGGATGAGCTGCAGGGGTCGGATGGCCTTAGCGGGTCGACCAGCCAGGAGGGAGTTGCAGTAGTCGAGGCGCGAAATGACCAGAGCCTGGATCAGAACCTGTGCCGCCTTCTGAGTAAGAAGAGGCCGTATTCTCCTGATGTTGTGCAGCATGTACCTACAGGAACGCGTCGTCGCAGCGATGTTGGCCGTCAGGGAGAGTTGACTGTCTAGTGTCACCCCGAGGTTCCTGGCAGTCGGGGTAGGGGCCAACACTGAGCTGTTGAAGGTGGTAGTCAGGTCATGGGTGGGGGAGCCTTTCCCTGGAAGGAATAGTAGCTCGGTCTTGTCAGGGTTGATTTTCAGGTGGTGAGCAGATATCCACTGAGAGATGTCGGTCAGACAGGCAGAGAGTCGCGCCGCCACCTGTGTTTCGGACGGTGGAAACGAGAAGATCAGTTGGGTGTCATCAGCATAGCTATGGTAGGAGAAGCCGTGCGAACGAATGACAGAGCCGAGAGAATTTGTGTACAGAGAGAAGAGGGGACCCAGGACAGAGCCTTGAGGAACCCCAGTAGTGAGAGGACAAGGATCAGACACAGATCCTCTCCACGTTACCCGGTAAGTGCGGTCGTTAAGGTAGGAAGAGAAAAGAGCGAGTGCAGTGCCTGAGATCCCCAGGTCCTGAAGAGAAGAGATCAGGATCTGGTGGTTCACGGTGTCAAATGCTGCAGAAAGGTCTAGAAGGATAAGGACAGAGGAGAGAGAGGCTGCTCTAGCAGTGTGAAGCTGCTCAGAGACAGCAAGGAGGGCAGTCTCTGTCGAGTGGCCGGCCTTGAATCCAGACTGGTGAGGGTCAAGAAGGTTGTTACTGTGTAGATAGGAGGACACTTGGCTCAAGATAGCTCGCTCCAGAGTTTTGGAGAGAAAAGGAAGAAGAGAGACCGGTCTGTAGTTGCTGACTTCAGACGGGTCGAGCGTGGGTTTCTTCAGGAGAGGGTTGACTCGCCTCCTTCAGAGAGTTGGGGAAACAGCCAGTTGAGAGGGAGCTGTTAATAAGATGGGTGAGGAAGGTCAGAAGGTCAGGAGCAATAGCCTGGAGAATGGGAGACGGGACGGGGTCAAGGGCGCAGGTGGTCGGTTGAGCGGAGGTCACCAAGCTAAGAACTTGATTGGGAGACAAGGGGGTGAAAGAGGAACGAGAGGGGGATGAAGAAGTTAGTGTTGGTGAGGTGATAGAAGATGGATGAGTAAAGGAGGAGCGGATGTCGTCTATCTTGTTTGTAAAGTAGTCGACAAAGTGGCTCGGCAAAAGGGTGGAAGGAGGAGGGGGACAGGGGGGATCAAGGAGGTTGGAAAAGATAGAGAAGAGTTGTTTGGGGTTAGAGAAGGAAGACTGAATTTTGGTCAGGTAGAACGAGCTTTTGGCTGCAGAGATAGAGGAAGAGAAGGAGGAGAGGAGAGATTGATAGAAGAGCAGGTCTTCCGCTTGATTCGATTTGCGCCATTTTCTTTCCGTCGCTCGCAGGGTGGCTCTCTCGGCGCGCACCGAGTCCGACAACCATGCAGCCGGAGAGGATTTCCGAACCGGTCCTGTCTTAAAAGGACAAAGAGAATCAAGAGATGAAGACAGGGAAGAGAGGAGAGTGTCTGTGGCAGAGTTATGGTGTGTTCACACCGGACGCGTCAAAACTTTGACACGCGTCAAAACTTTGACGCGCGTCGAGATTACATGTTAAGTCAATGCAAAGCTGCGTCCAAGCTGCGTATTTTCCAGCGAGCAGCGCGTCAGACGCGTTTGAAGCAGCACGAACAGAGGGTTTGTCGCGGGGCGAACTCAGCGAACAGAGCGAGCAGACGCAGCTCCTCGACGCGCGAGTTCAAATTTCCCTACTCTGGCAGCAAAGACGCGTGAGTCATAGTTGCGTCAGCCAATCAGCGTTGAGCAGCTCCGCTCGTCATCGTCCTGCCGGTTTAGAAAATGGAAGAACAGATTTTTGTCGCTGTCTGTGGGCACCGCGAACTTTACGATACAACTCTTTATGCTTACCGAAACCGGAGCTATAAAGATAAAGCGTGGAACAAGGTCGGAGAAGCCGTGGGACTACCTGGTACGTTTTGAATGTATGTATTTGCTTTTATTCTAGCTATTTGTTGTACTTTACTATGAACCAACCGCCGGCATATGTGTTTCATGGCAGAGGAGATCTGCCGCCGGAGGTGGAAAAGTCTCAGAGACACGTATCAAAGAGAGAAGAAGAGAGAGAGCAGCGAGAAGCGCAGTGGGAGTGCAGCTCAACTCAGCGCGTCGAAAAAAGTGTGTTCACACCAGACGCGTCGGGGGCGGAGTATAATAAATGAGTCGAGGAACGACAGGACCGCAGAGTACTTCCACTTTTTAGTGAACTGGTTGATAGTAAAGTACAACAAATAGCGAGAATAAAAGCAAATACATACATTAAAAACTTACCAGGTAGTCCCACGGCTTCTCCGACCTTGTTCCACGCTTTATCTTTATAGCTCCGGTTTCGGTAAGCATATAGAGTTGTATCTTAAAGTTCGGGGTGCCCACAGACAGCGACAATAATCTTTTCCTCCATTTTTTTCGACCGGCAGGACGATGACGAGCGGAGCTGCTCAACGCTGATTGGCTGACGCAACTATGACTCACGCGTCTTTGCTGCCAGAGTTGGGAAATTTGAACTCGCGCGTCAACGAGCTGCGTCTGTTCGCGCTGTTCGCCCCGCGACAAACCCTCTGTTCGTGCTGCTTCAAACGCGTCTGACGCGCTGCTCGCTGGAAAATACGCAGCTACGCAGCTTCGACGCAGCTTTGCATTGACTTAACATGTAATCTCGACGCACGTCAAAATTTTGACACGTCCGGTGTGAACACACCATTAGGCTGCATGAGTGAGAAGCAGTCTGTTGAGGGGAGAGCAGATAGGCCAGAGAGGAGGGACAGACAGTGGCGTGTCCAGACCTTTTTGACTGGGGTGGCCCAAGTGGGGAACTGACTTATGTAGGGGTGGCATGAAGTACGAGTGCACATCGGGGCGGGGGGCACGGAATAGCATTAATTTACAATTTTTGTCTCTACTATCCATATCTACTTTAATTACTTTATAGTGTCTTACATTCCTGTGTTTAAAGTTTAATTTAAAAGATAAACAGACCTACCAATCTCAACAGAGTGACACCATACAAATGTAATATAAAACTTCCATACTTTATTCTTTAACAACTTGTACAGTACTGTATATACAAAAGAAAATGCACATTCTCAGAGTAAGTGCCAACAAACTTAAAATAAAGTAATAATGCCAACAATATTGAAAACGGTCACAGTATAAAGTAAAGTGCCAATAAAATAAATACAATTAAAAACTGTCACAGTATAAAGTAAAGTGCCAACAAAAAAGGCAGCCCAGATACATTTAAAACAGTTGAATTCTCCTGTTCTTGTGTTGGCTTGCAAACAGTTTTATAAAGTCATCCATGTTCAATGCCTTAGCTCTTCTTGACTCAATGCTTAGCACACCTAAATGGCTTAGCCTGCTATCTACCATTGTTGTCCTCAAATGGTTTTAATTAGCTTTAGAGCAGAAAAGCTCCGCTCACAGGCAGCACTGCTGACTGGAAGGGCTACAACTATTTTGCACAGCCTGAAGAGCTCATGAAACACCTCTTGGTACGGTTCTAAAACACAGTCAAGTCTAGAATGCTTGCCAACTCTCTTGCCCCACTCTCAGCCTTCCTTTTCAAAATTCTCCTAGCCTGGTGAAGCTCATGAGTAAGATCTTCTTGATCACAACCATACATTTCACCCAAGCCAAATACTTGGTTGTCTTGAAGGAATGTACTGCTTTTAGGGTTTAGGGCCTGTAAACCCTTCATTATTAAACAGTTAGGTTTTGAGAACATTCTTTCCAATTCACCAATCATGGAGTCAAGGATGGGGTAGAGTAGTCTCTGTCTGAATGTATCTTTGTCATCATTACCCTTCCGCAGGCCTATAGTACATGTCACATAAGACCCACCAAGTTTGGAGCTAACCTTTTGTGATCTCTTCTTCTCACTATTCTCAACAGCTATATTACACTGTTTGGCTGTCTCTACTATGTCATGCCACAGTTGATCACAAAATGTCTCAGTCCTGTACTCCTGAAGTGTATCGTGAAGTGACTCCACCATGTCTACTGCCATAGCTAAATCAACTGAGGGTGACTGTAGCAGGTCAGAAAGCAGCTTTGTGTTTCGAACAGTTTTCGGAAGGTTGCAAGGAGGATATGAATGTGAGGTCAATCTGTGCAAGCAAACCTCGAGCATCAGTGGATCTGTCTCTATGATTTTCTTCGCTTATATTTTGAAGGACACACAACACAGCTGGTAACCTATCCATGAAGTTCCTGCAAGCCAATGCTCTACATGCCCATCTTGTGTCACTAAGTTTTGTAACTCCTAGGCTGGCCCCATACATCTCCTTTTGAACATCCAGCCATTTCTGGTGCACATAAGATCCTGACATGTACACATAGAGCTTCTCAAGCAGTGAGAAGAAGCAATCAGCCTCTGGAACTGACTTCACAGTGTCAACTAAGACCAGGTTCAGACAGTGCGCATTACAGTGGACATAAAACGCATGTTTAGCCTCTGTCTTAATTCTGGCTGCCACACCTGTGTGTTTGCCACTCATCACTGAGGCCCCATCATAACCTTGTCCAACAAGATTTTCTTTGTACTGAAGGCCATATCTTTCTAAACACTGGATGATCATTTCGCTGAGCCCTTAGCATCTAGATGTTGGGCATGTTGGAAATCAAGAAAGCTTTCATGCACAGCCCGTTGTAGTAATACCTAACTACTAATGACAGCTGCTCCTTCTTTTTCAGATCTTTGGTTTCATCAGCAATGACAGAGAATACCACACTCTCCTTCACTTCCTTCACAATCTCATCACGCACCATACTTGCTAAGCACTGCAGAATTTCATTCTGTATGGTATTGCTTGTGTATTTTGCATCGTTGTCCCTTCATTTTTTGGGCTACCATAGGATTGTGTTTAGCGATCATTTCTAGAATTCCTAAGAAATTCCCTTTGTTGTCATATTCTTCCGATTCACGGTGACCTCTTTGTGCTATATTCTGTGTTGCTGTCAAAAGCAGTACATCTGCAACTGTTTTAATGTAACTGCGATTCTCTTCAACTTTCTTTTTGTACTCTTTGTTAATCATATCTAAGATAGAAGAATCTGTAAGCAATAGCCTCTTGTGCTCATTCAAAGCAAACATGGCATTAATGTGAGACTCAGATTTCTCATGCAACTTAAAGCCAGCATCTTTGTACGTTGCTTTTTCCCAGTGTGAAAAGCCTGATTCTGAGGAGAAAACAGATTCTGACGCCAGGCAGGAGAAGTGTCTGCATGCGTAACAGTAGGCTGAATCTTTGCTTTGTGAGTATTCAAGCCAGGAATTGTGGTTAAACCACACTGGATTGAACGCCTCCTCTTCTCACCTTGGAGGGTTCTTGGAAAAACCTTTAAACGAGGCTGAGAGGGACCTGCTGCTCTTGACTGTGAAATATCTGAAAGTGACAAAAGCATGAGAATTGGATCAGTGTCATGTACTTGTTGGGACAGAAGTGCTCATTGGGGCATTAGTACAGATGAAAGAATTGAATTAAGTACAATATATTTCATATGAAATATTAAGGCATACCATGAGGTCCAGGTGGGGCCACAAGGGCTGCTGCATCACCATCCCCACGTGTCACTGCATGGCCTGCAGGTACTGCTGGATGGTTCTCAGATGGCATATCTGGGCGAGTACTGAAGACCTGTGCTAACCAGCTAGCTCCAGTGTTCTCCTGGCTGAGTCCGTCCCCCCCGCCAAGAGATCCATCATTGTCCCTGTGCCCAAGAATGCTTCTCCAGCATGTATGAATGACTCACCGCCGGTGGCCCTCACCTCGGTGGTCATCAATGCTTGAGGAGGCTGATAAAGGACTACATCTGCGCTTCTCCCTTCCTCCATGGACCCGCTGCAGTTTGCTTATCGCCCAAACAGATCAGAGGGGCTATGTGAGACTGCTGTTCATTGATTATAGTTCAGCTTTCAACACCATGGTCCCCCTCAGACAGACCGGCAAGATTGAGCTGGGACTGGAACCCCCCTGTGTGTGCTTGATCCTGACTTCCTGACCGCCAGGCCACAGGTGGTCAGGGTGGCAGACAACCTCAAATCCCTCACCCTGAACACAGGATCCCCCTTGCGTCCTCAGCCCCTACTGTACTCCCTGTACACACATGACTGTGGTTTGCGGATGACACAGTGGTGGTGGGCCTGATCCGACAACGACGAGAAGGCGCCGACAACAGCCTCATCATGAATGTCACCAAAACTAAGGAGCTGATTGGAGTGGGGTATAAATACCTGGAGTCCCACATCACATCAGGATCTGACATGGTCAGCAAACACAGACACTCTGGTGAGAAAGGCAGCAGCGCCTCTACCACCTCAGGCAGCTGAGAAATTAAAGTTTCCCAGAGGATCCTTCAGTCCTTCTACTCTGAGCTAGAGAGCGTCCTGACAGGAAGCATCACAGCCTGGTTTACTGCTACTCGCTCAGGACAGGAAGGGCTCTGAGAGAGTAGTGCGTTCGGCTGGCGGCACTATTGAACTACACTCCCACCCAGCTCTGCGGTCAGGGTCAGGCAGGCGCCGTCACTGCGCACAAGCAGAGAGAGACTGAGACGAGTTTCTTTCCTCAGGCCATCAGGACTGTCGACCTCACCCACACCCCCCCCCCATAGACCCACACAGGCCCCTCTTAGGCACACACACACACACACACACACACTTACTGTAAATATTGTGTTGTTTTTTATTTTGTAGTGTGTACTTGTTGCCCCTTGCACATTCCTGAAATAAAACATCTTGAATCTTGAATCAGTGTCAGTGTCATTGTCAGAGAGTGGCTGACTTGACACACCTGAAGTAATATAGGGATTTTAACAGTTGTATCAATTTATTTGTATGTCAAATTAGTCATATTTAGCTTTTTCACACCTGTATTGTTAAAAATAGGGCTTTGCCCTGAATCTCAGTATAAGCCACTATAAGTATAGCAAAAGTGAAACATCTCAAGTCATAGCAGATAGTTTTATAAAGATGCATACATTACATACCCTGATGTGCAAGTGAAGATGAAGGGCCTTCATCACCAGTATCCTTGTCTGAGTCTACAAAAACACATACGTTGTCATCAGAATGATAATAAAATCAGCCTTTTTGTAAGTAGGCTAAGTGGTATCAGGATTTTACATACCCATGTGTACAGCTGAAGCTGGAGGCTCCTGCTGTACATCCCTAGCAGAGTCAAGCTGGCTCTCATCCTCAGACTGACTAGCACTGCTGGCTTCTGCTGCTCTGTCCTGCTCTGTTGTTTTGGATTTCTTTCTTTTGAAGAATCCCTGAATGTTCTCATTTCTTTTCATACTGTAATAGTCGCATGTCATGATGCATGTCACTATATCTTGCACAATACATTTAGCCTAATTATGAATGCATGAATGAATGTGACATGCAAAACTTACTCAGGTCTAATGTTACAAAGTTAGAAGAGATACAAGACAGATTTACATACTGTAACGTTAAGTTAGCTAGCGTTAGCATCAGCGTTAGCATTAGCGTTAGCATTAGCGTTAGCGTTAGCATCGTTGACAATAACCAAACAATGATGACGACAGGTTTGCTAGTAAGCTGAGTCAGGAAATAATAAAATAAGATGGGAAAACGTTTTAGCTTTTAAACCATTCACACATGTGTATCAATAAGTCTACTCACATCTTTCAGGAGCTAAGAATCCCTGGACAGGTTTGCTAGGCAGCAAGCTGAGTCAGTCGACACTGTCGACAGTCGCGATGATGACAGACCTGCACCACATATCGTGAAAATCAAAAAACGTTTTAGCTTATTACAGTTCAAACTTTTTAAACCACTGACTCATTATGTGTAACTGTTATCAATAATTCTAGCTACTCACATCTTTCAGGAGCGAGTAGCCGCAATCTCTTGATGTCTTCTTGTCGGTTGAAAATGAAAGTTCGGTAGTCACACAATTCAAACGTTCCCGCCTCCGTGGGCAGATAGCCAATCATAGTTTAGCATATGGGGTGGCACCTGGGGTGGCCAATCAGATTCCAGGGGTAGCACGTGCCACCCCTGGCCACCCCCTAGACACGCCCCTGGGGACAGAGGGTGCGAATGTTGTGGCGTACAGGTGCAGAGTCTGTAGATATGTGTGGGTCGTCAGTACCAGAGAGAGTAAGAGATGAAGAAGTGGTCAGAGACATGGAGAGGAGTCACAGTGAGGTTGGAGGTAGAGCAGTTTCTAGTGAAAATGTAGTCAAGGCGGTTGCCGGCTTTGTGAGTGGGAGGGGAGGGACTGAGTGAGAGGTTAAAGGAAGACAGTAAGAGATCACATGACTTCTCTGTCTGGATGTTGAAGTCACCCAGAAGGATGAGCGGGGGGCCGTGTTCCGAGAAGTTCGATAGGAGGACGTCTAGCTCTTCCAAGAAATCTCCCAAAGAACCAGGGGGACGGTAGAGAACAACAATGTGTAGTTGAACCGGATGAGTAACCGTCACAGCATGGAACTCACAAGTCAGTGGGCTAAAGAGTGGAAGCGGGTAGGGAGCGAAACACCATTTGGGTGAGATGAGTAAACCTGGAGCTCCACCCCGACCAGAGGGTCTGGGTGTGTGGCTGAAGGAGTAGGCAGAGGAGAGAGCAGCCGGGGTAGACGTGTTGTCTGCTGTGATCCAGGTCTCAGTGAGAGCCAGGAAGTCAAGCGACTGCTCCATAACAAAGCCAGAGATGAAGTCGGCCTTGCGGTTGGCTGACTGACAGTTCCAGAGGCCTCCCGTGACAAGGTGCTGGGTGTGAGTAGAACGGGTAGGAAGGATAACAGAGGAGGGGTTCTGGTACATGAATGAACGAGTCCTATAGTAACTACGAGTAGAGATACGCACAGGTATGGAAAATACACACATTCACAAAATGGTGAAATACTCAGCCACCCCCGAAGACTCCAACGGAAGACTCCTATGTCTTTGTCCTCCGAGTCTTTGTCCGAAGAGTCACGCTGACGCTAAAGACCCGATCCGGTTATGAGCCCAAGTTGACACCGCCCCTTGGCTTTTGGTATTCAAATGACACTCAATAGAAACCAGGTGATGAGCGCTCGTCCAATCAGTGAAGATTCAGGTGTCGGAACACAGGACACACCTCTCTACCAAAACAAATCCTAAAACAGGACAGACTAACAATCGAGCAGCTTTAAACAACAAATACAACAGTAATTTAGCAGATGAAACTAATTTAAACAAGATACTTAATCTGGATGTTTCACTGAAGAAACAATTTATCATCCACGATATTAAATACCTCGCTGGCACTTTATAGGTAGAAGCCTCTTTGAAAATACAGCTCTGTGTGAAGTTTTGTCTTTAAAAAAGAATACAATTAAACAAGTGTCTAAAATACACGCTGTCTGAAGGGATTACTCGTTCATTTAGAAGATTTAGTCTTTAGAAGAAAAAAAACTTTTCATTTCAAAATGTGCGATTAATTAGTTAAGTTTTTGTAATCGATTGACAGCCCTAATATATATATATATGTATTATTATTGTATCACATTATTATCATGTTTGTATATACAGTTCTAGCAAACTTATTCCGTCACCTGAAATGTAACCCTGTACATGGGTCCAGTTTTGGAGAAGATGTACAATTTAATGTGGCTTGTGTTTAAGTTAACATCTAGATTGTTATTTTTGATAATTTTGGCCTTTACAACAGATAAATTATCTCTGCAGCCAAACCAGTTAAGATATAAATAAGTCCTTCTTGACCATTTCACTGCTATATACTTTATTATGAGACACGTATGCTTTGAAAATTGTTTCTATATTGTTTAATTTATTGTTACTTTGACTCTTTGTGATGCAGGATTCTGTGCAACAGCAATGAGGACATGCAGATGATCTGAAAATAAGCATTTCTAAAAGCATTGACTCCTCAACTGATACAAGTCGTCACCAGGCATTACATTAAACACATTATACTAGATAAACATTAAGAATAAACTGTTTTTTTCACTGAGATTAAAACCTTTTAAAACAAAATATCTTTTAGTTTTGAAATCTGCAGTATTTAAAATGTACTTCAGGCCAAATTCTTAGTTCACAACCAAACAAAGTCCGTCAAATCAAATCCAAAACCGTCATGTCAACACTCATTCTGTGGTAATTCAGAATAATCCCTGATTGTCGTCGTCAGTAGTTTCCAGTTTGTGTTAACGCCTCAGAAACAAACGGATGTGATCTTTATTGCAATACATACAGATGTGTTGCGACTGAATTATAATTATATTACATTGCTTGTGCAGCACCAAGCATGATGGTGTGAAAAAAAAATTCTACTTAATCTTCAAACTTAACAGACAGGAACTCTGAAATGAGTCTCAGGCTGCAGAGCTTATTGTGGTTCACCTTTCTGTATTTCCCCTCAGCACACACACAAACCCACCCACACAATGTTAATCCGACATTACAAACATGTGTATCTACATTCCACATGATGTGTGAGGCGTCACAAATGTGATATAAAAACATGTTTTCCTCATATTTGCTTGAAAGTCGTCGTAAATCTTGAAATGTTTGGCATATGTAAATGAGACAAACACACATATACATATATGCATCTATATATAGATATATATATATTTATATTTGTCCCTTTGGTTTAACGCAGAATTTTTATCAGCTCATCAGAAAATCTCTGGCATTTATTCATGCATATTTTATAGGACCCACTATTTTGTCTTGGCATCTGTAACACTGGGTCAAGCCGTGAAAATAAATATATATGTTCAGAGAGTTACAATGAGAAATTAGTTATTTGGCTTGAAATCAGCACCAGTGAAAATGTCAAAACACCATAGCATACAAAATCTGTTTAATTACTTAGAAAATCTCACAAACACATTTCAGAGTTATAAAACATCTTTATTGGCAGATAAAGAAGTTCTCTCTCTTTAAAAAAATGTTTAGAACCATTGTTAAGACAAAATGCCTGAAATCAGAATCAAACAACATGGTCTGGCATAAATGTGCGCTACAGATTACGAGGAAAGAGTTTGAGACTCCCCTAAAAAAGTATATATCTGTTTCGCTTGAGGATATAAGTAAAGTGAAAAAAAAGAAAAAAGTAAGCTTAAAAAAAAAGTGCAGAGCCACGAGCATCACTGAGCCACAGCAGCAGGCCGCGCTCACACTATTTGAAACTCAGCCTCTGTAACCATAACCATAACCACCACCATAAGCATGGCTAAACGCCGCCACTTTTGAATACACGACGCTGAGCGTAATGATGACAATAAGGATCAAGATGGACACCATGACCATGGCGGCGATGTTGAGGCTGCGGGCAGTGGAGCCGTAGCTCCGGGCGCCTTCCACATCTCCAGCCACCTTCCGGTCTCTGGCCTGGAAGCACCAAAGTACATCGATGTTTTAAAAAAAAGAGAGAAGAAAAAGAAGAAGTGGATTATATTCACTGCCAACATGTTCAGTTGCTTTCACCCATTTCCCCAAATATAGTTGTCCTTGCATCATTGTCCTATATCTGATTCTTCATATTTAAGAATGTCCTGAAACACGTTTATATGAATATTAATATTAAGTTAACCAGATAAAATCAATTGAGAACCATTTGTCATTTACAATGATGACCAAGAGGCCGTAGCGCAGTCCACCGAGTGACACAAGCAGCACAGATACAGAACG
Organism: Pseudoliparis swirei; assembly: GCF_029220125.1. NCBI lineage: Eukaryota > Metazoa > Chordata > Actinopteri > Perciformes > Liparidae > Pseudoliparis > Pseudoliparis swirei. The sequence continues at coordinate 6,648,742 of NC_079393.1, read as the reverse complement.
GGATGACACACACATGAGCAAATATAAACACTACAGAGGAAAATTAATAAACATATTCAATTCAATTCAGTTTATTTGTATAGCCCAATTTCACAAATTACAAATTTGTCTCGGAGTGCTTTACAATCTGTACACATAGATATCCCTGCCCCAAAACCTCACATCGGACCAGGAAAAACTCCCAAATAACCCTTCAGGGGGAAAAAAAGGGAAGAAACCTGGAGGAGAGCAACAGAGGAGGATCCCTCTCCAGGATGGACAGATGCAATAGATGTAATGTGTACAGAAGGACAGATTTAGAGTTAAAATACATTCAATGAATATGACAGAGTGTATGAATAGTTCATAGTAGGCATATTCCACGATGGAGACCTCCACGATCCATCAGGCAGATGGCGGTGGGGAGGAGGAGGGCGGAGTCTCAACAGGACAGTGGCGTAGTCATGAGCAGGAATTCCACGACCCAGACGATCCATCAGGCAGATAGGATCTATGCCGTCTCATAGGGTCCGATGACCCCATGAGACGTAAAGTCAAAAGGACTTCCGGGGAGAAAGCAGAGTTAGTAACGTGTGATTGAGAGATGAAAATTCATCCTTAAGGAGAGAAAAAGAGGAGATAGGTACTCAGTGCATCCTAAACGTCCCCGGCAGCTATAAGCCTATAGCAGCATATCAAGGGGCTGGACCAGGGCAAACCTGATTCAGCCCTAACTATAAGCTCTGTCAAAGAGGAAGGTCTTAAGTCTACTCTTAAACGAGGTGACTGTGTCTGCCTCCCGGACTGAAATTGGAAGCTGGTTCCATAAAGAGGAGCTTGATAACTAAAGGCTCTGGCTCCCATTCTACTTTTTAAGACTCTAGGAACTACAAGTAGTCCCGCATTTAGTGAGCGTAGCTCTCTAGTGGGCAATATGGTACGACAAGCTCCTTAAGATATGATGGAGCATCACCAATCAAGGCTTTGTAGGTTAAGAGAAGAATTTTAAAAGTGATTCTTGATTTTACTGGGAGCCAGTGCAGAGCAGCTAGTGCAGGAGTGATGTGATCTCTTTTCTTAGTTTTAGTGAGAACACGAGCTGCAGCATTCTGGATCAACTGGAGGGACCTAAGAGATTTATTAGAGCAGCCTGCTAATAAGGAGTTGCAGTAATCCAGTCTCAAGTAACGAACGTGAACCAATTTTCTGCATCTTTTGAGACAAGATGTGCCTGATTTTTGAAATATTACGTAGATGAAAGAATGCAGTCCTTGAGATTTGCTTTACGTGGGAGTTAAAGGACAAGTCGATCAAAGATAACGCCAAGATTCTTTACAGTGGTGTTGGATGCCAGGGCAATGCCGTCTACAGAATCCACATCACCAGATAATTGATCTCTGAGGTGCTCAGGGCCGATTAAAATTACTTGGTTTTGTCTGAGTTTAACATCAAGAAGTTGCAGGTCATCCATGTTTTATGTCTTTAAGACATGCTTGAATTTTACAGAGTTGGTTGCTCTCCTCTGGTTTTATCGATAAATATAGTTGAGTGTCATCTGCATAACAATGAAAGTTTATGGAGTGTTTCCTGATAATATTGCCCAAAGGAAGCATGTATAAGGTAAATAAAATTGGTCCAAGCACAGAACCTTGTGGAACTCCGTGATTAACGTTGGTGGTTATCGGCGTCATCGTTTACAAATACAAACTGAGATCGATCTGATAAATAGGATTTAAACCAAATTAGTGCCGTGCCTGAAATGCCAATCGACTGCTCCAGTCTCTGTAACAGGATGTCATGGTCAATGGTGTCGAATGCAGCACTAAGGTCTAACAAGACCAGGACAGAGAGGAGTCCTTTATCTGCTGCCATTAAGAGGTCATTTGTAATTTTCACCAGTGCCGTCTCGGTGCTGTGGTGTTTTCTAAATCCTGATTGAAATTTCTCAAATAAACTATTATGATGTAGAAAGTCGCACAACTGATTTGCGACCACTTTCTCAAGGATCTTGGAGAGGAAGGGAGGTTAGAGATCGGTCTGTAGTTAGCCAATACCTCTGGATCCAGAGTGGGCTTCTTCAGGAGAGGTTTAATAACAGCCACCTTGAAGGAGTGTGGTACGTGGCCTGTTAGCAGAGACACATTGATAATATCTAATAGAGAGCCGCCAATTAAAGGCAAAACGTCTTTAAGCAGCCTCGTCGGGATGGGGTCCAAGAGACAGGTAGGCGTGTTCGAAGTAGAAACCGTTGAAAATAATTGGTCACGGTTGATAGGAGAAAATCCCTCCAAATATACACCAGGGCATACAGCGGTTTCCAAGGCCATTCCTCTTGAGAACAGATTGGCACTGGTTATGGGCAAGAGATTATTAATCTTGTCCCTAATAGTTAAAATCTTTTCATTAAAGAAGTTCATAAAGTCATTACCACTAAGGTTTATAGGAATGCTCGGCTCCACAGAGCTGTGACTCTCTGTCAGCCTGGCTACAGTGCTGAAGAGAAACCTGGGGTTGTCTTTATTTTTCTATTATTGATGAGTAATAGGCTGCTCTGGCATTACGGAGGGCCTTCTTATATGTTTTAAGACTATCTCGCCAAACTAAGCGGGATTCTTCGAGATTAGTTGAACGCCATATGCGTTCAAGCTTCGTGACGTTGCTTCAGTTTGCGGGTCTGAGGGTTATACCAGGAGCAAACCTCCTCTTCCTCACTGTCTTCTTCTTCAGAGGGCTATCGAGTCCAGTGTCATTCTCAGAGAGCCTATGGCACTGTCAACAAGATGATCAATCTGGGACGGACTAAAGTTAGACCAGGAGTCCTCTGTTATATTGAGACGTGGTATCGAATCAAATACAGAAGGAATCGCTTCTTTAAATTTAGCTACAGCACTATCAGTTAGACATCTAGTGTAAAAACTTTTGACTAACGGAGTACACTCCGGTAGTATAAATTCAAAAGTTATGAGGTTGTGGTCTGACAGAAGAGGATTCTGTGGGAAGACGTTCAAATGCTCAATGTCAACGCCATAAGTAAGAACAAGATCAAGCGTGTGGCCAAAGCTGTGAGTGGGTTTCTGTACTCTCTGACAGAAGCCAATCGAGTCCAACAAGGAGATGAATGCAGCACTAAGGCAATCATTATCAACATCCACATGGATATTAAAATCTCCAACAATAATAACTTTATCGGTTTGAAGAACCAAACTTGATATAAATTCTGAGAATTCAGATATAAACTCTGAATATGGACCTGGTGGCCGGTACAGAATCACAAATCGAATTGGCTGTAGTGTTTTCCAGGTTGGATGTGAAAGACTAAGAACAAGGCTTTCAAATGAGGTGTAGTGTAATTTTGGTTGAGGATTAATTAATAGGCTCGATTCAAAGATGGCTGCTACTCCACCTCCTCGACCGGTGCCTCGAGGAATGTGAGTATTAATATGACTTGGAGGAGTCGATTCATTCAGGCAGACATATTCTTCATGGCTCAGCCAGGTTTCAGTTAGGCAACATAAATCAATGTGATTATCTGATATTAAATCATTCAGTAACACAGCTTTAGATGACAGAGATCGAATATTTAGGAGACCACATTTAATAGACCTATTTTGTTGCACTGCTGAAATAATTGTGTTAACTTGTATAAGGTTATTGTGTACGACTCCTCTTCTGCTTACTTTTGATTTATTTAATTGAAGTGGCCGTGGGACAGACACAGTCTCTACTCTAAAGTCAAGGGTGGGTAACTGCTCGAATGGAAGAGCAGAGAAGGGTGTTAAACTACAACTCTGCTCCCGGTTCCTGATCTGAACCCTGGGTTGTCATAGATTAAGTCCGGTGATCAACTTGGTCATATTCGCAGAAATGAGACGCTCCGTCCAACGTGGGATGAATGCCGTCTCTCCTTATCAGATCAGGTTTTCCCAGAAAGTCTTCCAGTTGTCTCGTAGCCCACATTATTCGCTGGGCACCACCTCGACAGCCAGCGGTTGAAAGCGACATTCGGCTATACAATTCGTCTGTCTGCAAATTTGGGAGAGGGCCAGAGAAAATTACGGTGTCCGACAACATCTTGGCATAAGCACACACCGATTCCACATTAATTTTAGTGAGTTCCGCCCGGCGGGCTCGGGCGTCATTACCACCGGCGTGTATTACAATCTGACTGTATCTCCGCTTATCCTTAGCCAGCAGCTTCAAACAAGACTCCACGTCGCCCGCTCTGGCCCCGGAGGCACACGACTCTGGTCCGTGGCAACGCTATTTTCACGTTCCTGACTATAGAGCTCCCGATAACCAGGGTGTGTTCCTCAGCGGGTGTGTCGCTGAGCAGGAAAACTGGTTCGAAACGTGAAGTGGTTGGTGCACAGCGGGCTTCTGTGTAGACTTACGACTCCTGCGAACAGTTACCCAACCATCCGGCTGCACGGTTACCGCCGGGGCACAGCTAACAGCTGACTGTAGCTCCGCGCCGACTACGGGAGAGGGCGGGCTAACTAGCATAGCTGTCTGAGCTTCGATAGCGCGGAGCCGTGCATCTAACCCACTTAGACCTGCCTCCAACCTAGCAAATAAACTACACTTGTTGCATGTATCGTTATCATTAAGGGAGGCAGGGGGATAACTATACATGAGACACACTGAGCAAGAGGGAGCGGGAGGGAGAGAAGAAGAAGTCATGCTCGCTGTTGAGCTGGCAACCAAAGCTTACCGGAAGAGTGAGATGATGCGTTCAGGAGCAGCTGGGAAAATCAGCTTTGTGCACGGGATGACACACACGAGCAAATATAAACACTACAGAGGAAAATTAATAAACATATGTACAAAACAAATAAAAAGAATAGTATAGCAGTCAATTATGACTTGTTGCAGCTTTCATTTGAACATGTTGAGAGGTGAGAGTTGTTAGTTTGAGCGTTTAAAGTTGTAAAGGTCCCCTCCCCCCTTTACTTATTTGTATTATTTAAACTTTCCTTTTCCTTCCTCGTGATATCTAACTTTTTTTTAAATTATTTTTTCTAGAAGAGATGATCATTCCTCGATTCCCTCATGAATGAAAGTTCACCTTGATGGAGAAGATGAGAGCCAACAGTCCAAGGCAGCAGGGGTTCAGGTGGATGAAGGAGCAGATGGACCAGACCACGTGGTCGCTGGGGGCCCCCGGGGCCACGGTGGTGTAGTGGACCGATGTGGTCACTCCGGGGACTCCGCGGTACCCGTCGCTCCTCTCCAGTTGAACGTTCTCGGTGGGGTAGCGCGCGGGATCCATGGCCGTCGGCTCGACTGCAGCTCAGAGTGATGTCGCAGGAAGACGCGCACAGTGAAGTTGCGCAACGACTCACATTTCGCATCTTTTTTTTATTTGTAGGATTACCAAAACTTCAATGAGGAAATGGCAAACGCACCACAGGTGGATGGGTTGGCTGTGGAGAGGAAGATGCAAAGCACACGCCTCTCGACTGTGTTAAGAGTTTGCATTCGATTAAAAACAGTCCGTCCATGTCGTATATTAAACAATCTTTCTAATCCCCCCCCCCCCTCCCCCTCCAACTGACAAGTAAAATGAATTGAAACATGACAATGTCTAAGAGTCTCCTGAGTGAGGATACTCACTATTCTCACTATTGTTTGTGCACTAATTTAAAAGCATTAATATTGTATAAACCTTGCATATGTCATCTTATCTCTATTTTTGCTCTCGGATTAAAAATAGCCTCTTGGCTAACTTTGGCACATTTACAGAAATGTTTTTTTATTAATGTGCACCGTCCCTTATCGAATAAAAAAATAAGTTTAAAAGAAAAACAGCGAAATAAAACTATACTATGCATGTTATGAGACAATCTCCACTATGACTGTTTATTTTATGACTGCATATGACACCCTGTGCTGTCATACTGGACGACTTATGATTTTAATGTTAATTTGTGTATACAATCACAATAAAAAATTTAATTTAAAAAATCTAAATCTCTGAATCAAAAGAGTCTAAAACAGATCATATCGCATATCTGCGTCGCAGGTATTTGATGTAGAGCCTTCAGACCACTCGACGGTTAAAGCATCAAACAGGAAACCCCGCGCATGTCAGATGACGGCGGTTTTGCAAACTGCACATTAACAATAACAACGTTTTCATTCCTTCAGCGCATATCAAGTTCACCTCGCACACTGCGTCGAAAGATCGACCAGACCTGGAAGCAGAGAAAAGGAGACGAAGGAAAGCTGCCGACGAGCTTTCATTAAAACAGGAACACAAAAAACACACGTCCCATCTGAAAGGTTCATTTTAATTTTAATTAATAAGAAAAACAAAGCATGTTATGTCACATGGACGATTCGTGATACTTTGTGACGGATATGATGGCTTTAAACTGAAATAATTTAGCTCCTCTGCAGCTAAACCACATTTTACCATTTCAGACCAGAACTTATTACTCAATGTAGATTTACTTTTAATTTACACCTTTAATAAACATTAGCATCTATTGACGGTCTCTTCTGAATGTTATAACTAAGACATCAAACTGAAGGCAAATCAGAACGGATTTCTCTCGTTTAAGGTCAAAATCATCTGTATTTGGTAGTTTTAATCCACACAAAAAAGGCACTATTGTTTTAGCTGTAATGTGAATAACTCCTCATCGTGAACCTTGCTCTTCATCCATTACATATACAAGGAATAAGCTAATAATAAGACGGACGAGGGTTTTCCTTTGCCATTTCTACTCATTCAAATAAAAACACCCATTTCTGAATTATGTCCAGAAAAATAGCCAAAACTGATCATCGCTCATTAAAAAGCACCGCCAGGAGCTTAACCTGCGTCACAAATCAAGGTATTCTTACTAATCATAACATAGACTGAAGACTCATGTTGCCAGAAGACTTTGAGAAGAGCTGGATTCCTTTAAAAAGGGTCATCAGGACATCGCAGGAAACCTGAGTTTAACTTATCGGACGCAATCATCGCCTGTGATAGTGCTCAGCAGCAGCTGGGGTTAATTGATTAAATGCAACCAAACACACATGTAAATGAGATAAAATTAGTATTTAAGGCCTTTATGTGTTAAAAGTTGAGCACTTGAAAACGGAGATGACATGATATTTGAAACGTTGGAGGAAAAAAAACACGAACCCCGTCCGACTGAACCCGACGGGGTGAGCGCTTCAGTCGGTGATCCCGAAAGTGAGATGAACGGAAGAGGCGGACGTTCGAGTCCTCACATCTTGGAGAACGCGGCGATGGCCGTGGCGCCTGGACGGCTGTACACGGCTGCGCTCTGAGGAAGTGGAAGGAAGAGAGAGAGCAAAGGGCTGTTTTTAAAACTTACTTTTATGAGTATGCATTACTTCGTTTTTTTGTGCTGCACTGCAGCTTCGCATTGTGTGTATCGTGTGTTCTTCTTACCACATGTGCGGTTGTAGGGTGTCTCATCCTGTACACTATGTATTTGTGATTGATTTATGTTTATTATGGTCTGTCAGGGGACGACAGATGCAAAAAGGAGCTGTGTAGCTACACTGGTGCAGTGCATCATTTATGTTTTAACTGTACATGGTCCCTTTTAAATAAAGATTATAATAATAATGTCCAGCATATGAACAATGAAATGGTGGCGTTAAAAAATAAATGATAAGAACCCTTCCCCTACACACAAAAAAGGTGAAATTTCATGAAATATGATCCTATATCTCCCAAATATAGGTGAACTTCCCCATTTTAAATGTAAATTTTTAAAAATCTTTAAATTCAGTGGTGGCACTCAAGGGTTCAGAAAATGTCACGTCTTCAAAAGGACAGCCCACATATTTAAAATGCATTTCAATTTCGAATATAATGATGAAACCTGTATTTAATGTGAATGAACCTGCATATGTTATCAGTAACAATGCCCACATGCTCATGTTCAGCAGGAGCCAAAGAGATGGACTCAACTCTGGATGAGCCTCTACAGGAAGTGCGTGTACCTGGTTGGCCTCGGCGTTGTGCTTGTCGAGATGCGCCTGAACCTGGCTCGCGTAGTCCGGGTGGACGGCCTTCAGGTTCTCAACCTGCACGCAGAACCAAACGATCAGACTCAGATTTACAAGTTGACTCAAGTTTTTAGTTACTTCTCATGAGAAGCGAGTCAGGTTCTTTGAGAAATCAGGTGATGACACGTCCTTTGGGACACCAAATGTGATTTAGAAACACTTCAAATCAGGATGTGGTGACCAACGGGGGGGGGGGGGGGGGGGCTGTGTGGATTGTGTGGTTGTGATCCGATTGACAGCAGGTTAGCGTTGTTAAAGTAGAGATGAATAACATCTTCAAAGTTATACCCAACGATTGTATTTTTAGTTGTTAACGTTCTCGAGAAATTCTTCGAAATTGAAGCAACGTTTTCGGAGCTTTTAACATTTTTTTCGACGGTTCCTTTTTTACAAACTGAAAAACCCACTTCTTCACAAAGCCTCTGATAAACTCTTTAAACATATAATTATTTGCATGATACTATGATGGATGAATACAACAAATCCAAACCCAATAATATGCATAAACAATGTGTTCTTTTTGTAATTTCTCCGCATAACCGTGCAGATCGTCCTCAGATGTCAGACATCACTTTCCCCTGGCATCATTAATCTTGTTGAATCATATTTTCAGTGCATTAAGGCGATTTCATAATGCATGACCCAAAACTTTCTCCAACCCAGAAAGACTAAATTAAAATGTTACTCTATAACCCAAAACTGATGAATCCCTAAATGGCCTATAGAGCTACATTAAGGGCTAACCTGCTTAATCAGCCTTTAAAAGCAGCTGTAAAACCTCTAGTATTGACCGATCCTCATCTCCACACGCATACACATGCTCCTGTATTCAATCTTAGAAAGTTTGATTTAAGTCCTTTCAGATTGTGTTGTTTTTAATTGCTCTTTGAAACACTAAAAAAAAAAAATGTCTTGCCTTAAGCCCACATCACCACATGTTCCCTGCACAGGCTCACCGTTGTACAAAAAAAAGAAAAATCCTGTGGTTTCATTACGAAGCTTATTTCATGTGATCCGTTTCCCCAACCCAACTATCATTCTTTTAAATGATGCATTTATCTATTGTGCAATGAACATGTAAAAGTATGTCAACTAGTTTAAATACTGGATATCCCACTCACTCACATGTATTTCTTAATAAATAAATATAACTATATATATATAATATATACATATATTTATTTACTATTAATAAATCCATATTTACAACTATATTTATTTATTTATATGTATATCATTTTAATAATAATAATATACATCAACTGCTGTGATCCTGCAATTTCCCCACTCATAAGACTAATAACGGAATATCTAATCTAATCTAATTTCAGGTTATTTACTGGACGTGAACAGCTTACATTTCAATAAAAACTGGAAAAATGGGGGAAGTGTTCTAAAAATGGAGGAAGTGTTCTAAAACATTTGACTGGTAGTGTATACATACTGTATGTGTGTATAAATGCTAGTAAATGGTATATCCGCTATTTAAATCAGTTGACATGTTCTTTAAAGGAATGTAAAGGAAAAAAGAAAAGTAATAACCTCTATTAATACTACAACAGGTGATCTGGACCCACCATGCGTTTCTGGATGAAGAGCTGGGCTCCCTTCAGGGACCCGGCTATGTTCTGGCAAAGTCTCTGGCGCTGCGCATTGTTCAGGACCTCCAAGTAGAAGGTGCGAACCTGCGGTCAAAAAAAACACAGAAAAAGTCTGTTACCTCAAAATGAGATTCATCAGACGCATTTCATACAGAAATGGCCGTTTAAAGAAGAACGCGAGGTAATCTAGGACCGCGTTTCAACCCCGCCGATATGCTAAAGAGGACGAGAATCGGGATGTAGTGCGGCCTCTGCCCAAATGTGGACAGCCATCTCCTTTTGATTGTATTTTAAATGTGTGGTGTAATGAGATATGGATTATCGATCGATATGACATTATGTGAAAGCAGTATTCATTTCGGTGGCCAGCTCGGTGCGTCTGCCCTGCGGTGCCAGCAGGAAGTGAGCAGTTGGTTTACAAAAGCAAAAGAGGGAACAGGAGCCGCCGAGGTGGCAGCCGGAAGAAAAGGTTCAAAATAAAAAGAGACTTGAGAGAGTCTGCGACGCTGAGGGGAGCTGCAGAGAGTCGGTGTTGTTGACGTGAACATATTCATCAGAGCAGCTTTTAAATAATATTGAAAGTAAGTATTGAAAGTGCCGTAATATAATTAATCAATCCACAAACAACGTGAACAGATATATATATATATAGTATCAAAACATGCCCATACAAGTGTGATGGTATCTTTACCTGTGTGACATTGTCGTCGTCTGAGCTGTTGTAGCGAGCCACATCTGCAGACAACTTGAACCTGGACTCCAGAAACTGAGGCTGGGTCTGTGGGGCACTGAAGCTGTTGGGATAGTAGTTTGGAGCGCCACCTAGAGGCCACGCACACATGATGAAGAGAACGCTGTTCAGGGTTGAACGACATTGTATTTTTACTTTTTTAACTGAGAAAACCAAAAGAAAAGTGAGTAAATCTGATCGGTTAATTCAACGTTGACACAATTAGATTAGTCACGAGTATGTTCACTAATATTTAAAGGTATTTTAGCGGTTTGATACGGTGTAGATTTCTCATGTGGTTAGTCTTCATATATATATATATATAATTAGGAAAAGATATTTAAAATAAAAAATAAATAAATTGTCAACCAAAATCGCTATTAGAAAGAACGACGGTAGCGCTTCAGACAATGTCAAAGCAAATGTGTGGAGAGACAGAAAGACGCACGCGACGTGGTAAATGGGAGGACTCGGCCGGCCGAGGACTCACCTTGGTTGTCAAACATGCACATCGGACCGTCGCGCTGGTAGTTGGCCACCCGGGTCCTGTAGGGGCAGTTCACGGGGATCTGCAGGTAGTTGGCTCCGAGCCGGTGTCGGTGCGTGTCCGGGTAGGCGAAGAGACGACCCTACACAAAGACACGGGAGGCTTAGCATTGTTACGCCAGAGCTCTCTAAACCTTTTGGGCAATTTATTACAGAGCAATTAGTCCGCTGGAATGGAGAATAAAACTATCCAGAGATGGGAGTGGCTAAATAACAACAGAGGGATGATCTGGTCCACCGACAGGGACCGTGAACCCCTTGTCTCCATGTCCAGGAAGCATGTGATTGGATACTGAAAGCAGGTGAATGGGTTTGTTCCAAAAACATATTAAATTAAAACTAGGTGCCAATTCTCGACAGAAACACTGTCTGCGTCGTGTCGGTACCTGCAGCATCTTGTCGGGGCTCGGCTCGATGCCCAGTGGCATGTTGCTGGGGTCAAAGGCCAGCTGCTCCACCTCGGCAAAGTAGTTGACTGGGTTGCTGTTCAGCACTATTTTCCCCACAGGGATCAAAGGGAATTCTTTGTGTGGCCAAACCTGAATGGAAACAAAATAAAACACAATTAGCTGAAAGCAACGCACCCTTTAGTTCGTTGGTTTTATCGAGAACGTCTTACAATGATGTCAATCCCACAAACACATCCGTGTTAAATGTCAACAGTTTCTCTCAAACAGTTTAGTTATCCTGCAGCCGGTTATAATGCGGCCCGCGGTACCTTGGTGACATCGAAGGGGTTGAACTGCCACTGCTCAGCCTGCTCGAAGGTCATGACCTGGATGAAGAACGTCCAGGATGGGCAGTTGCCGTTGGCGATGGCGTTGAACAGGTCTGCGATGGCGTAGTCGGGGTTGGTGGATGCCAGGCGCTCCGCCTCCTCTACCGACAGATCCTTTATGCCTTGATCAGTCTATAAAAAAAACACAAGATATTATATTTCATTGTTCATTTAATTCCTCATCATAACAACAAGTTCTTCTCCAGTTTCTTCAGAATCAAAGAACAAAAACTTTCATCTTTATCTGAGAGAAGATTTGAAGTTTCAGTGGAAATAAAATAAGAATTTTTTTAATGCAAGCCTCCCTGAAGATTACAGTTCATATATCCTACTATGAACTATTCATACACTGTCATATTCATTGAAAGTATTTTAACTCTAAATCTGTCCTTCTGTACACATGACATCTATCCATCCTGGAGAGGGATCCTCCTCTGTTGCTCTCCTGAAGGTTTCTTCCCTTTTTTTTCCCCTGAAGGGTTATTTGGGAGTTATTCCTGGTCCGATGTGAGGTTTTGGGGCAGGGATGTCTATGTGTACAGATTGTAAAGCACTCCGAGACAAATTTGTAAAATTGGGCGATACAAATAAACTGAATTGAATTGAATATATCCAATTGAAGTGATAGCAAAGTATCAGCATCACACGAGGGAGGAGCAACAGTGGTACTTTTCCTTTTTAAGTCAGCTATAAACTTGAGGTCCGGCAGATTTAAGTGGTTGGCAGTTATGTGCGGTAACGGTCTTGGCTCTTTTTCCTGGAATCAGCACGGAGCAAAGCCAACATTCTTAGGAAGTGGATCTATTCAGATAACTGGGGGTTAAGCTCGGACTCAAAAACCGACCTTGAAGTGGAACTTGCAGTAGCAGGGCTCGCCTTCGGCGTTGACCAGCTTGAAGGTGTGGGAGCCGTAGCCGTTCATGTGGCGGAACCCGTCAGGCAAACCTCGATCGCTGAACATGAAGGACAACTGGGCGGGAGAGACGGGACAGAAGACGAAAAATATTGACGAGTCCCGCGATATCCACGACTGTGAACCATCAGCAAGATGGATGCGGGCATCGATACAATTGAGATTGTGCGGCAGCAGCTAACATGAGAATATTTTGAATTAAACACACTTAACCAGAATCGGCTACCTGATGCAGACTCTCCGGCCTCAGGCTCCAGAAGTCCCACACCATGTCGGGGTCTTTCAAGTGGGTCTGGGGATTGCGCTTCTGGGAGTGGATGAAGGACGGGAACTGCACAGGGACACGGAAAGATGTGGAGGAACTCAGAAAAATGTGTGTCCGATCATTCCTCGATCACTCCACTGGTTGTGTGTGTTTTTCATGACTGTTTAAACTAGTTCTTAAAAAACAAAACGGTAGATTTACTTGGATCCAGCCTTAACCCTTGTGTTGCCTTCGGGTCATTTTGACCCGATTCAATATTTAACCCTCCTGTCGCCTTCGGGTCAATTTGACCCGATTCAATGTTTAATGTCGGTGTTCTTTCGGGAGTCAACAAACAAACATAAAGTACCTCACACTTAAACTTGGAAAACAATATTAATTCTAATAATTTTCTGGAGATTTTAATAGCTGGGGTCATATTGACCTCAAGGGTAAAATATGTTAGTAAATATAAAGGTAACAGGAGGGTTAAACATTGAATCGGGTCATATTGACCCGAAGGCGACAGGAGGGTGAAACATTGAATCGGGTCAAATTGACCCGAAGGCAACACAAGGGTTAAAGCCCCATAATGTAGTTTTTCCCTTTTAGAGCCCCCTTCAGTTTTGGAGGTATTTAACGTTTACTTCAGTGTCGTAAATACGCAGTTACGATAGATGCAGCCTCGCATACACTTGTATTGATGACCAGACGAAGTCAGAAACCAAGAAATGATGTCAACCGATAAGCTAAGAATATTCAAAGATTTTACATAAATATGACTGCATAGTTTTATTCATTGTGATATCGGAGATGAATGCTAACATAACCAAAAGAATGACAACATTTAGTTTAGATGAAATACCGATCGCGTTTTCAGCCTATATACATTGTTTTCTAAATGTGGAGTACGTGTGATCGAATACAATCTTGTTGACAACACCAAAAAGCTACATATTCATAATTTACATTGGAACGTGTAATTCATGACAAGAGACTTCGCTTGCTTCGCCCTTATACTGTAGCTGCGAGCGTGGAGTGGCACTTTATGACATTGCGTAATCACTGCCAGAAAGCAGGTCGAAGTACATCCGCCCCGGATCGGGCGGCTCCAGAATCCTACATAGCGGAGTTATTTCCCCACAGACCCCCGATGGCAATGGCGGAGGCGCAAATCGCCATATTAAAAGTCATTGTAGCGGCACAATTTTTTTCAAGCTGTTATTTTAAGGTACAATTGTTGCATAATGTTACTTTAAGTTACGGTTTAAATGATGGCTCATACGCCATCTGACACTCGCTCACCAGCATGGCGTCCCTGATGAAGAAAATGGGGGTGTTGTTGCCCGTCAGGTCCCAGTTGCCCTCCTCAGAGTAAAACTTGACGGCGAAGCCTCGGGGGTCTCGCACCGTGTCTGCTGATCCTGATTCGCCGGCTGAAACAACATTCAGTCATATTTCTAGAAGCTTATGAGAAGACATTTTGCGCTTACGTTTTACTTATTTTGTATGCTTCAGTCGGGACTGAATCCGACTGAAACACACGAGGTGGTGGTTCTCACCCACGGTGGAGAAGCGGATGGCGATGGGAGTCGTCTTGCCCACGTGCTCAAACACTTTGGCCTTGCAGTAGCGGGTGATGTCATGAGTCACCTCAAAGTAGCCAAACGCCCCTGCATCAGGGAGGACATTTAAAAAAAACACAGAATTTAACATTTGAAATACGCCTGAATGAAAGGAAATGTAGTCGACTCAGATTATTTAAGCATTAAATTAAAAAAATGCAGCTCCCTCCGAAAAAAGCCAATAAAAAGAATATGCTCAATATCTGCCCAAAGTATTTGAGCTTGATCTGAATAGCTTGCATATAATCAATAACGTAAAATAATAAAAAAACAAGTTTGACGATTACAATTTCTGAGTTAACGTTACTTTGCTTCTTCCCTTTTTACTCCCTGTTTTTGGGGGAGTTTTTTCTGTGCGGATGTGAGGTGTGCACAGATTATAACGCCCCAAAATTATCTGGGTGACCCCAAACTTTTGAGCATAATCACGATGTAAAAAAACCACAAGTAGGAGTAACAAGTAGGAGACAACTTGTGTTGCCAATCGGGTTGGATTCTGGACTTTTTAAGCAATAGGACACAAAGAGTGAGGGTAAGTGGAGTTCTGCTCCTCCACTGGCTCCTCCTCTTATTAATATATGAAAATAGGACCATTTAAAAAGTATGCAGATGGTTCTGTTGTTGTTAGTCGGCTCCAGGGCGATGAGGTCATCCACGCCTTTGTGAAGTGGTGTGAGGAGTCCTATCTTCAATTAAACATGTCCAAAACTAAAGATATGATGATTGATTTTAGAAAACATGCCCACACACATGAGGTCGTATGCATTCAGGGTCAGACACTGGAATGTGTAAAGTCCTACAAATATCTTGGGATAATTATTGACCCCAAACTTTATTTTGATGCAAACTTGTAAAGCCGTGTGCAAAAAAAGGGGCACCAGCGTTTGTTTTGTTTGAGGAAACTGTCTCTATACGTCCACATTGACAAAACCACGAGGACCTTATTTTATCGTGCTTTTATTTGATCTTTACCTTCGCATTGAAAATGTGGAAGGTTATGTTTTGATCACCGTGTATTTATTTATTTATTTGTCCACGTGTTCCTCGCATAACACAAAAGGTATTAAACCGAATCGCATGAAATTTGGTGGGATGATTGGTTATTATCCGGGGACCATTTGCTTAGATTTTGGGATCGATCGGGTCAAAGGTCAATGTCAAGATCATGAAAAGGTCAACATCTTTTTTTTACCATAGCACGGTCAATTTCTATCCAATTGGCATGCAACTAATGCCAAAATGTTCATAATTCAATGCCCAATCTTGTGATATGCGAAGGTATGCGCTCTACCGAGTGCCCGTTCTAGTTCATAGGTGTGGTGGTTTGGAGGACTGTCTTCAAAAAACAGAAACTCTCAACATCAGATTGTTGGAGTCCCTGAACACAACACAGATACAACGGATAGCCGGCTCCATCTTAAAGGACGACTCACACCCTTTGCACGGTGAGTTTCAGCTTCTTCCCCGGAGACGTATTTAGTATCACGGTGCTGAACTAAGCGCTATAAAAACTGCTTTGTTCCAGCCGCCATCTTTCAGGCGAACACATTAGAATTAGAACACCGCGTTGTGGCTCTGTGTCCTCTTCTCATCATGTCCGTCTTGTTTTTGTGTGTAGATTGTCATGTTTTGTGGAGATGAAAGCCTCACTCGCCACTGAGAACAGAGTCTACCTACGTGGAGAAATAAAGTAACCTGAACCCGATTAGCTACAGCCAACGCAGGTGACACAGCAGTATTAAACAAACACTCACCTCCCCCTTTGGCGTGCACCACTCTCTCTGGGATTCGTTCCCGGTCAAAGTGGGCCATCTCATCCGTGAAGACCACATCCTGGACGAGCAAAGGGCCCCTCGGTCCCACCGTCAGCAGGTTCAGCTTGTCCCCGGCGGGGTGGCCGGCTGCTGTGGTCAGGATGTCTGGCTTCTGTTGCAAAAAACAACCGTCTTTAAAAGAAACGCTACACATTAAGTTAACGCAAGATATGCATCTTAGGTCAACACTTTTAAACATATTGAAAACAAGCCATACGATATATTTACGATACATCAGAGTCTAAGGTGACAACTTCAAAGGGTCTTGTTTAGTCAGAAACAGAACATATATATTTATTTATTTTTTAAACATACCAAAAGGTTATATTCATCTTAACTGAAGCAAAACATCTGTTATTGTAGATACATTTCTGTCAGCAGTCCAATCTCTTAAAATCGACTAAGTGAAAAAATAAATAGAAATCCCTTTAAATATGAGTGGATAAACAGAATAAAATGAAAATACATGCAGAAAAGCTGGGTGCATATTCCTGCAACTGGCGTGACACCAATGTTTGCAGTATTGCACCAAGACTATTAGATTCCATGAATTACCAATATCAAGCTGTGCCTTCTTCATTATTTTCACAGCTTTAAATAATTGTCAGAAGGTGCACTCTGCTCACAGTTTTATGGGTGTTTTCAATACACGATGAGTGGAAACGTGCACAGCTGCTGAAACAGCATAATCAATCATCATAATAATAATAATAATACTGATAGGTACAACGTCCAGACTCATAAAGTGGTTGGAGGGACGTGGACAAGAACAAGGGTTCAGATATTTAAGGCGATAGGAGCTGTTTGCTCTCGTTATATAACTCAAAGGGTTGAAGTTCAACCATAAACATGCCTCTGCACAATGCCCTCGTTACTTACTCTCTTTATCTGGGCTGAATTGCCCCCCTTTGTACGACAGTTCACGCTGCTTTACGTTAGTCAGTTTCTTTCTACTGGGTGACGCTAGTTTTCTATCGAGCCGTTTGCTGTTACAACGATTACAAATTACACCCCCGACACAAACGGCACTAAAGTAACGTAACTCGGTAAATATCTGCAAAGTCACGGCTCCGCTGGCTCGCGAGTTAAGATAGCTTTTAGGTTTTTCTGGCCGCTAACGTTAGTTTGGTTTAGCTACCCTTAACGACCTCTCGCCCATTTAGCCCAAATCGGACCAAGCAGCACAAAACACACACACACACACCTGCTGCAGTCTGCTCTCCTTCCACGTCTTCATTTGGTCGGTCGCCTTATCCCTGTTGTCGGCCATCTCGACAGGTCACTCGCTGTCCGGCCGATCGATGCTGGAGTGCAGTTAACGTCCCAATGTGTTGACATAAATAATGCCTCCTAGACTTTGCTTGACGTGGCTCCGCCCCCTTTTCGCGCGACTCCCTTTCTGATTGGCTGAGGAATCTGACCCACTTTCCGCGGTGCTGTTGAGGACACGAGAGGAGGACGCGTCATGAGGCGTCTTCACGAGACTACCGGGGATCTTCAAGTTGTTAAGAATATAAAAATACATACATCGTACCCCATGTCCCTCACATTGCATTAAGGCCCCGAAGCACCAAACCTTGTGTCCTTCTATGGCTCGATTCCGTTTTCGGGCTCTGACCAGAGAGAACAGCTCATACTCATGCTCACCATGGACGGATTAAGAAACCACGGGCCCCTGGGCCTGGACGTGTCAAGGGCCCCCCCACCCCCCCGAAAAAAAAAAGTGACAAAAAAAATGTATTTAAAAAAAAGAAAAACATCGCTAACAAAACAGTCCGTATGGAACAACGATACCGGCGCTGAGCAGACAACATAACGCAAATTATATGACCATGACATGAATGACTTAAGCCTAGCATATACCGGCTATGGCGCATCGTGTCATATCAATACAAAGTTAATAAAAGCGACTTCACGCAGAGACTCTGGCTTAGGGGCCCCCTGAGCTCATGGGCCCATTGTGCCGGTAGGCTCGTTCGGTAATCCATCCCTCAGTAGGACTATTGGGGCCCTGTTACTGACATGAATGACTTAAGCCTAGCATATACCGGCTACGGCACATCGTGTCATATCATCATATTCATATCAATGTTAATAACAGCGATGTCACGCGCGGAGGCTCAGGCCCAGGGGCCCCCTGAGCCCCTGGGCCTGGTAGGCCCGTTGGTTAATCCATCCCTGATGCTCACCCACATGTTTTGGAACATACTGACACTGCTGGATAAGAAGCACAGATACTGTAGGTACAAACACTTTTTGACACATCCACACAGGCTCTGACCTCACCCTTACGGCTCAGTCGTAGAATTGAGATTTAATTAAGAGCCATAGCCTACCTGTCACCGTCAAATAATTTATTTATGTAAGCAACAGATAGTTTCAATGCCTTTTTAGTTTCTATTATATTAAAGAAACTACACAGCTCCTGCTTTAGATGGAGAACAACATACACTGATTATGATGATGGCGAGAAGATCGTGAGCCAAGAAGGTGGGGACCCACTTTCCGCGGTGCTGTTGAGGACACGAGAGGAGGACGCGTCATGAGGCGTCTTCACGAGACTACCGGGGATCTTCAAGTTGTTAAGAATATAAAAATACATACATAGTACCCCATGTCCCTCACATTGCATTAAGGCCCCGAAGCACCAAACCTTGTGTCCTTCTATGGCTCGATTCCGTTTTCGGGCTCTGACCAGAGAGAACAGCTCATACTCATGCTCACCATGGACGGATTAAGAAACCACGGGCCCCTGGGCCTGGACGTGTCAAGGGCCCCCCCACCCCCCCGAAAAAAAAAAGTGACACAAAAAATGTATTTAAAAAAAAGAAAAACATCGCTAACAAAACAGTCCGTATGGAACGACGATACCGGCGCTGAGCAGACAACATAACGCAAATTATATGACCATGACATGAATGACTTAAGCCTAGCATATACCGGCTATGGAGCATCGTGTCATATCAATACAAAGTTAATAAAAGCGACTTCACGCAGAGACTCTGGCTTAGGGGCCCCCTGAGCTCATGGGCCCATTGTGCCGGTAGGCTCGTTCGGTAATCCATCCTCAGTAGGACTATTGGGGCCCTGTTACTGACATGAATGACTTAAGCCTAGCATATACAGCCACGGCACATCGTGTCATATCATCATATTCATATCAATGTTAATAACAGCGATGTCACGCGCGGAGGCTCAGGCCCAGGGGCCCCCTGAGCCCCTGGGCCTGGTAGGCCCGTTGGTTAATCCATCCCTGATGCTCACCCACATGTTTTGGAACATACTGACACTGCTGGATAAGAAGCACAGATACTGTAGGTACAAACACTTTTTGACACATCCACACAGGCTCTGACCTCACCCTTACGGCTCAGTCGTAGAATTGAGATTTAATTAAGAGCCATAGCCTACCTGTCACCGTCAAATAATTTATTTATGTAAGCAACAGATAGTTTCAATGCCTTTAGTTTCTATTATATTAAAGAAACTACACAGCTCCTGCTTTAGATGGAGAACAACATACACTGATTATGATGATGGCGAGAAGATCGTGAGCCAAGAAGGTGGGGACCCACTTTCCGCGGTGCTGTTGAGGACACGAGAGGAGGACGCGTCATGAGGCGTCTTCACGAGACTACCGGGGATCTTCAAGTTGTTAAGAATATAAAAATACATACATAGTACCCCATGTCCCTCACATTGCATTAAGGCCCCGAAGCACCAAACCTTGTGTCCTTCTATGGCTCGATGCCGTTTTCGGGCTCTGACCAGAGAGAACAGCTCATACTCACCCACATGTTTTGGAACATACTGACACTGCTGGATAAGAAGCACAGACACTGTAGGTACAAACACTTCTTGACCTCGGCCAGAAGATGACACATTGTCACGACTCAAAAAGCAGGACCCAAACGCACGACTCCAAAGTTCAGGGGTATCAAAAAAGGGTTTATAAGAAAAACAGAAAATCACAGCTATGCTGGAAAAAGACTTTGAACAAAGTACAAAACAAAATCACAACTATGTTGGAAAAGCAAACCAGGACAAAAAACTACACTCTAAAGAACGATCATGACGAGACAAGAGACAAGACGATCTGACACAGGTAGACACAGGCTTAAATACATGAGGAAACGGGGAACAGGTGGACACAATCAGGGGTGGAGCAGACAATCACACTAACAAGGAAAACAACAGTGCAGGAAATAAAGTTTCTGAAATGAGAGAGGACAGTTACTACAGAATAAAAGAAGACATGGAAAACAGGACTTAAACCTAAAACTTAACACAATCGACGAGACATGACAGTACCCCTCCCTCTAGGGACGTCTCCAGACGGCCCAGGGTTCTGTGAGCGTTGTGCATAGTAGTCTGTAATCAGGCCCTTGTCCACAATGAACCTAGCCGGGATCCAGGATCTCTCCTCAGGACCGTACCCCTCCCAGTCAACCAGGAACTGTTGTCCCCGACCCCGACATCCAACAGTTTTTTCACCGTGTAGACGTGACCCCCATCCAACCTCCGAGGAGGAGGCGGTGGTTTAGCCGCCGGAACTAGGGGACTCTCCTTGACGGGCTTGATCTTTGAAACGTGAAACGTGGGGTGGACCCGGAGGGACCTGGGGAGGCGGAGATGGACAGACACAGGATTAACCACTTTGGAGATGGTATAGGGGCCCACAAACCTGGGAGCCAGCTTCTTGGAGGTCACACGAAGGGGTAAATTCTTGGTGGATAACCAGACGTTTTGCCCCGTCCTGTACTCCGGGGCCGGATCCCGCCGTCGATCGGCCATCCTCTTCATCCTGGCCGCGTTGCGAATGAGGGCCTTCCGAGCTGCCGCCCAGACCCGGTGACATCGGCGGATCAGTGCATGAGCCGACGGTACATGTACCTCCTTCTCCCCCTCCGGAAACAGGGGGGGCTGATAACCATAGGCACCCTGGAACGGAGTGAGTCCAGTTGCCGAGGTAGGGAGGGAATTGTGGGCAAACTCTACCCACATCAGACGTAGACTCCAGGAGGCCGGGTTCTGGGACACCAAACAGCGTAGGCAGGTCTCCAACTCCTGGTTGAGTCTCTCCGTCTGCCCGTTGGATTAGGGATGGTACCCAGAAGAAAGGCTCACCGTGGCTCCAATGAGTGCAGAATTCCTTCCAGAAACGGGAAACGAACTGTGGGCCCCGATCAGACACTATATCCCTGGGAAATCCATGCACTCGAAAAACATGTCGCATCATAACTTTTGCCGTTTCTTTAGCCGAGGGTAATTTAGGTAAAGCTACGAAATGTACCATCTTGGAAAAACGGTCAACTACCGTCAACACGGCAGTGTTCCCTTGGGACACCGGGAGTCCCGTAACAAAATCCAAGGAAATATCCGACTACGGTCTGCTGGGGATGGAAAGGGGATGCAGGAGTCCCTTCGGAGATGAGGATGAAGTCTTGTTCCTTGCACAGGTGGGACAGGCAGCAACATATTCTCCCACCTCCTTCTCCATGGCCGGCCACCAAAACCTCTGCTTGATCACAAACATAGTCCGCTTCACCCCAGGATGACAGGTAAGCAAGGAAGTGTAAGCCCAGTGAATGACCTGTGACCTCACCGTCTCCGGCACGAACAGCCGGTCCGGAGGGCAGCCACTAGGTGCTGGAACCTCAAGATTAGCCTGCTTGACCACAGTTTCTATCTGCCAAGTCACCGCTCCAACCACACGGTTAAGTGGAAGGATGAGTTCCGGCTCCTTGGCATTAGATGTGTGAGGGAATATCCTAGACAGTGCATCAGGCTTGATATTTTTGGAACCAGGTCGGTAAGATAACGTAAAGTTGAAACGATTAAAAAAATAGAGTCCATCGAGCCTGCCGAGCATTCAGTCTTTTAGCCTTTCTGATGTATTCTAAGTTTTTATGATCAGTCCAGACTATAAAAGGGTGCTCGGCTCCCTCCAACCAATGTCTCCATTCCTCTAAGGCAGCTTTAACTGCTAACAGTTCGCGGTTTCCTACATCATAGTTCCGCTCAGCTGAGGAAAACTTGCGTGACAGGTAAGCACAGGGGTGGAGTTTGTTGTCGCTGACCGAGCGTTGGGATAAGACAGCCCCCAACCCCTCGTTGGAGGCGTCCACCTCCACCACAAACTGCCGATGAGGATCAGGCACGATGAGGATCGGGGCGGATGTGAACTTCCTCTTGAGGTTCTGAAAAGCGTCCTCCGCCTGGGAATTCCACTCAAAATGTATATGATTAGAAGTCAGGCCATGCAAGGGGGCAGCAATAGAGCTGAAGTTCCTGATAAAACATCTATAAAAATTGGCAAAACCCAAGAACTGCTGAACCTGCTTCTTGCAGCTGGGTGTCGGCCAATTAGCCACCGCACTGACCTTAGAAGGGTCCATCTTGATGCTGTCCTCCTCAATGATGAAGCCCAGGAATGACACCTTGTTGACATGAAAGACACTTCTCAGCCTTTACATACAGCTGGTTGTCCAATAGCCGTTGTAGAACCTGTTCCACGCGCTTGATGTGGGTTTTCTCATCAGGAGAGAAGATCAAAATATCATCCAGATAAACAAACACATTCAGGAAATCCCTTAACACATCGTTTATGAGGGCCTGGAACACAGCTGGTGCGTTAGTGAGGCCAAACGGCATTACCCGGTACTCGTAGTGTCCCGTGGGGGTATTAAACCCCGTTTTCCATTCATCCCCCTCCCGAATTCTGACCAGATGATAAGCATTACGTAAATCAAGTTTCGTGTAAATCTTAGCATCTTGTAACTGCTCAAATGCTTCTGTCATGAGTGGGAGGGGGTACCTGTTCGTAACCGTGATGTTATTCAGTGGGCTATAGTCAATACATGGTCGGAGTGACCCATCCTTTTTCTTGACAAAGAAGAATCCGGCCCCTGCCGGAGACGAGGATGGTCGTATTAGCCCTGCTTTTAATGAAGAAGAGATAGTCATTCATGGCCTCTCTTTCTGGCCCAGAGATGGAGTAGAGTCGCCCCTTGGGAATGGCCGCTCCCGGCAACAACTCTATGGTGCAATCATAGGGTCTGTGTGGAGGTAAAGAAGTGGCTCGAACCTTGTTAAAAACCTCTTTTAACCCATGATAACAGGCAGGTACTTTAGAGAGATCAGGGAACTGTTCTTGCTCCTCCTTGTAATCAGTGGTGTCACTGCCCATGGCAGGACCAGTCTTAGGAATCTTTGCAAAACATCTGCCTCCACAACTCTCCCCCCATCTCAATATATTACCAGACTCCCAGTCAATGTGAGGGTTATGGAGGGTGAGCCAAGGGTAGCCAAGGATGAGTGGATTCTGCGCAGAGTCAAACAAATAAAAAGTAATCCTCTCATGATGTCCTTCAGACATCATCAAGTTGACAGGTTCAGTAACATGGGTTATCTTGAATAAATGGTCTCCGTCAAGAGCTCTAGCAGTTAGGGGTTGCGTCAACGGTGTGCACTGAAGTCCCCACTTCTTAGCTAACCCCCAGTCCATCAGACTCTCGTCTGCCCCTGAGTCAATTAATGCACCTATAACCTCGGTTAGTCCATGCATGTCTATGGTCACTTGAGACAAAGGGCGAGAAGGGTACTCAAACGACTGAATTTGACTTATCAGCGCCCTTCTCTTCACTGATGAGCCTGTTCTTTTACTGAACAGGTAGCGTGCAGATGTCCTAGTCCCCCGCAGTAAAAGCACCTCCCTTCCTGTAGACGTCGCTGCCGCTCCTCGGGACTCAGCTTGGCCCGCCCCAGCTGCATGGGTTCCTCTCTGCTGTTCCTTCCTTGGTGTCTGAAGTCGCAGAGAAAGGTAGTCTCCGGGGGTGCTGGGGGAGAGTGCGCCCCCAGTGTTGAGATGAGCGTGGTGCAGTCAATTCGCTGTCTGACTCGGTCCCGGATACGGTTGTCAATCCTTGTGGCCATGGTTATAACAGAATCAAGGTCAGCAGGAACGTCCAGAGGAGCCAGTTGGTCCTTAATAGGACCAGAAAGTCCATGTAAAAAGGCATCTAACAAATCCGATTCATTCCACCCACTGTCAGCAGCCAGAGTGCGGAATTCAATGGCATAGTCTAAAACACGCCTCTGCTGCTGTTTTAACTCGATCAGGGCTCGAGCAGCTTCTCGCCCCGGAGTCGTGTGGTGAAAAATCTTTCGTAAAGTGTCACTGAATAAACTAATAGAATCACACACATTAGAGTATCTGTCCCACTCAGCCGTGGCCCATGCCGCCACTCGGCCCGTCAAGTGGGAGATCATGAATGCCACCTTGGATCGTTCGGTGGGAAATGAGGCAGGTTGGTGGCTGTAGTGCAGGCCACATTGAACCAAGAATGGTCTACAATCTCCGGAGTCGCCCAAAAATCTTTCTGGGTCAGCCAGGCGGGACGGAGCCAGGAGGTGAGGGTCTGCCTGGCATGGTCTGGGGATCACGGGCACCGGTGAGGTCTGTGGGGCAGCTCTCAGCTGGGTCAGCATCTGGTGCATCTGCTCAGAAAGGAGGCCAACTTGCTGAGAGACCGAGGCCTGGAATTCTCCCTGTTGATTGTGTAGGTGGCTGATTCCCTGATTAATCGCGGACAGCTGCTCCTCGTGTTGATGCAGGTGGGTGCCTTGACTCTTCAAGGCATCTCTGAATGCCTCAGAATCGGCTGGGTCCATAATGTGGTCAGATCGTACTGTCACGACTCAAAAAGCAGGACCTAAACGCACGACTCCAAAGTTCAGGGGTATCAACAAAGGGTTTATAAGACAAACAGAAAATCACAGCTATGCTGGAAAAAGACTTTGAACAAAGTACAAAACAAAATCACAACTATGTTGGAAAAGCAAACCAGGACAAAAACTACACTATAAAGAACGATCATGACGAGACAAGAGACAAGACGATCTGACACAAGACACAGGTAGACACAGGCTTAAATACATGAGGAAACGGGGAACAGGTGGACACAATCAGGGGTGGAGCAGACAATCACACTAACGAGGAAACACCAGTGGAGGAAATAAAGTTTCTGAAATGAGAGAGGACAGTTACTTCAGAATAAAAGCAGACATGGAAAACAGGACTTAAACCTAAAACTTAACACAATCGACGAGACATGACACACACCCACACAGGCTCTGACCTCACCCTGACCGCTCAGTCGTAGAATTGAGATTTAAATAAGAGCCGTAGCCTACCTGTCACCGTCAAATAATTTATTTATGTAAGCAACAGATAGTTTCAATGCCTTTTTAGTTTCTATTATATTAAAGAAACTACACAGGTCCTGCTTTAGATGGAGAACAACATACACACACACACTGATTATGATGATGGCGAGAAGATCGTGAGCCAAGAAGGTGGGGACCCACTTTCCGCGGTGCTGTTGAGGACACGAGAGGAGGACGCGTCATGAGGCGTCTTCACGAGACTACCGGAGATCTTCAAGTTGTTAAGAATATAAAAATACATACATAGTACCCCATGTCCCTCACATTGCATTAAGGCCCCGAAGCACCAAACCTTGTGTCCTTCTATGGCTCGATGCCGTTTTCAGAGAGAACAGCTCATACGCATGCTCACCCACATGTTGTGGAACATACTGACACTGCTGGATAGGAAGCACAGATACTGTAGGTACAAACACTTCTTGACCTCGGCCAGAAGATGACCCCGAGCTCCATCAGAAGGTGTTCAAAGTCTAAACCAGGAACACCTCCATTTTAACCAACCACTGCTGCTGTCGTGAGCCCAGAGGGTGGGACCACCCTGAGCTCCAACGATGAGACGGACAAAGATTAAACCGAGTGACGTCTCCATCTATATTATCTAATCACGCTGGCTCTTAAAGATATAAAGAGTCATGTTCTCCTGGAGAACTGCAGTCTGTTATTGAACGATGCTTTGAGCTGACTTCATCCAGGCCCGTGCTGCACGTTAAATATTTTGTGTCTTTGGACTTTTTGTTTTACCACACTTAATTAAATCCACTTTGTTTTGAATTTTACTTTGCCGTCCTGGTCATATTTTCCCAACCTTCGACAAAGTTCAGGTCATAAACTCAGGCCGTTGTCATATTAATTAGTTAATGGTAAAAATCGCACCAAATACATGCACTCAAGTAATTAACGTAGGATGCTAAAGTTACATTTTAAGTTACTTTTTCTTTACTGTTATTTGCGCTACTTTATAGTTTACTACGTCTCGTGGGCATGCATGATAGTCTTTACTTCACTGCATTATATTTGATCGCTTTAATAAAATTTCCTTTGCATATGTAGATTATGAACACAAAAAAGCTTTTTGATATTATATATTATCATTAGTTTAGCTATACCAGCAGTACTATTGCTAAATTTACTATCTGTAAAACATCTAAATACTCTTTACTCCATGCTGCATATTCTCAAACATATATATCTGTTTTAATCTTACTTTTTGTTTCCACAATAGCTCATTTTAACAGTCCCCTTTTCACAACCTGGACACAAACCTACATGTTCTCTTCTATTTCTGGTCATTCCAACAAGATAAACATGGAGTCAGACTTGTACTGTTGAATTTCTTTTATTTCAAACAGCATTCACACAATACACTGTATTCTTGAGGCACATTCACATCGAGTGCTAAATAACTTCATGCGTGGTCAAATTGAAGGCTACAGCTTTTGTGGAATCAAATGCAAATGAAAATATTGCTTTGTTATTTGGCACGGAAGGAAATATTGTCTCGGTGTGTTATTTTTTGGATTGTAGTGAAGTGAAGTGAGGAACGCAACCAGAAATATAATCTATGTTCTGCGTGATTGAAACGTAAATCACACGAAGCGGATGATGCTTCTAGATTTAGCAGTATTTCACACGGTAATTCACATTCAAAGTTCAACAAAATAGCACTATTGCACGATGTTGTAGAGAATATCTCGGACGGGTGAAAAGCCACCTTGACTTTCTGACTTTTGAGAGACACATGTCACATTATCTTCATTTTCATCATCAACACATTTAGCAAAATTACAATTCAGGCTGCAAAGTGTCTCTTATGGTGTTTTAACCAGGAACAGCGTTGATGAGAAGTTTGCAGGTATCCTAATGAGAAGAAGAAAAAGTGACACACACAACTATAAATCAGAATATCAAGGTGTTTCCTCAAAGACAAAATGAACCGTGAAACCATTTAAAGGGGTTAGTATACTTTACATTACAAGTTAAATTCCCAGAGGTTTTTTTTTAATCACAATTAATTGACCAGCAGCGATATTGGTGTTAAATATAGTGTCGTGTAAATGAACTCTGAGACTGATGTAAAGTTGTAATGATTCACACTCAAACAAAAAAGGCAAAGAGAAGAATGTTCTAGTACACTATTTACACTGTTAAATAGGCTGATGCAATGTGTATTGCATTCATAATGTTAAAAATAGAACAATGTCATGTGATATTCATACGCTGATTACATTTGGCCACCCTGTAACAACTGCTACAAATTACAATTATTTCACCTGGATAAGAGTATACCTGGATTAATTTTTTTCTTTCATTTTTTGTTTTTTGTTGTTTTTCAAAAGCACAATAAATACTGAACATACCAAACTCCTCTAATATTTGTCCGTCTCACTGTTAACAAATGACACAAGCAGAGCTAACTCGACCCGCCGGGAACAAATCAATCGAGTCGGCTCAATCGATGACGTGGAGACAAATGAGAGGCGAGTCCACCCCTCCGTCCAGTCGCTCACTCTCTCGACAGAACAGGCTGCAGCCAGAGTAGGCACCATGCAGAGAGAGGGGGGGTGGTCACTCCTGCCTAGACTGGGCTCCTGGAGATTAATAAAAGTCCAAACTGAAAGATGTTTTTTTTAATTCAGCCATGATTCTCAACCAAAAGGGGTGGGGGGGGGTCAGTAAAAACACTGTGTCACATCCCCTCCTCCCCCCATGAAGATAAGGTGTTTACTCCAACTTATTATTCACTAGCAGAGTGACACATACCCCCCCCCCCCCACACACACACACACACACACACACACACACGGTATCGTCCTGTGGGCCAACAACTCTTATCTCCCTCAAACAGTGAAACAGACTCGTCGTCGAGGGCGACGGGGACGCGCGACGACAATCGAGTGTTTTACTTGAGACGGGTTCGTACGACAGGGACGGCGAGCTAGATCCTGCGTATGGGGTGCCACATGGACACGGGTTTCCTCAGAGTGGCCAGCATCTGGTTCCAGTGGGTGATCCCCATGCCGCTGGCCTCGGGGCCGATGATCACGTGACCCAGGCTCTCACCCCGGCCGTCGTCCGTGGCCTCGGCCACCGTCACCCTCAGGGAGAGTTCCTGGAAACAACACAACGGGGTTACGCAACCCGCCGCGTCAGCATGAGTCAGCGTCTTCTTAGCAAATGGAATTAGCGTAATGGACATGTGGAGTAATGGTAGCCGCTTTTTTAAAACATCACCTTATATAGAGTTAGATATTTGGGATTAAAAAAAAAAAAATGCATCGACTGATACGAGTCATTTTATATTCCAGGAGCATTTAAAGATGATGTCATAGCGATGGGTGTATTAGTATTCATGGCTAAAGATATGGGAATCTTACACACCTTTAATCTTAAAGAGGTCAACACCTGCGCTCCTGTTTTTGTGTGTGTTGTTATTTTTCCTGTAATTATTTAAGTACTGTCATTTCAGTTACTATTTATTGGCAACACTGGTTCCTGAGTCTGTTTTATGTCATCAAATTTCTATCTCATCTTTCCCCTTGACCTATATGTGGATATTCATACACTGTCATACTCCTCTGGTCACATGACATCTATTGTTCTGTCCATCCTGGAGAGGGATCCTCCTCTGTTGCTCTCCTGAAGGGTTCTTCCCTTTTTTCCCCGTGAAAGTTTTTTTGTGGGAGTTTTCCCCTGATCAGATGTGAGGTCAAAGGTCAGAGATGTCATATGTGTACAGATTGTAAAGCCCTCTGAGGCCAATTTGTTATTTGTGACAATGGGCTTTATAAAATAAACTGAATTTAATTGAATTGAATCAATAAAGTGGCATCCCATCATTCCCTGCTTCGGGACCCCCGGCCTCCACAGACCTGCACGACGATGGACGGCACGGAGAAGATCATGGCCTCGTTGAAGATGGGATTCGTGTCGTCCCGTTTGGTGGAAGTCTTCTTCTTGCTGATCTTCCGTCCGTCTTGCAGGAGATACACTTTGACGAACGGATCTGAATAATGACGACGGCGGGAAAAAAACTTGCATTAAAACTCGCGGCGACCGAGTTTTTGAGCAGCGGCGCCAAAGCTGCGGAGCGCTCTGCCTGCAGCCCGAAGGTTTGCAGGAAATCCATCTCAAAAACACACCTGTTTACACTGGCATTTGGTTAATTCAAATATTCTATCTCCTCCTTTTTATCTTCCCTGTTCATTTATTATTATTTGTATATCTTTTACAGTGTATTGCACTTTGCTCTTCTACCTGTGGATGTGTTTTGGCCCCTGTTATTGCCAAATTGTTTAAATTGACGACTGCACTGCACTTTGTGACACTTTATCTGTGATAAGTGGAATATAAATAAACTTTACTTATACTTACATGTTCTAAAAGCAACAAAAAAAACACCCCCCGACACTCAGTTAGTGACGCGTCTAATAAACTCCTCATGAAAGAGTGATCGGGCCAAAATGATGCATCTATTGATCACTGTAGCTTGACGTGAGCAAGTAATTGGTTGCTACGCAACACCTGAAACACATTGTGTCGTGAGAAGACATGAGAGCTAAACAAAATGACATGTTTTCTATTATAATTTATTTTCATTTACAAAATGATGGGAGCGAAAAATGCCACGTAATAAACGCGCGAGGAGGAGGAGGAGGAGGAGCTACCGCGGAGCATGACGGGGCGAAATCCTCACAAGAACTCAAATAAATGCCCCGTCAGATGACAGAGTCATTTTTATTCTTAAATACTTATGAATGAAGACAAAATTGGGCTCCAGCAGAAGGGCCACTTTTCTCATCCAGGGTCAAAGGGGAGGAGCTTGAGCGCCACTAGGGGTCTACCTGTGCACGTGCCTGAGTCACGACATACGAGTGATTTAACCCTCCTGTTACCTTTAGGGTCAATTTGACCCCATTCAATGTTTAACGTCGGTGTTCTTTGGGTTCAATTTGACCCCAGGCTGTTTTTCACTGTGTCAAACATATAAGAAATATCAACTTTTTTATATATTTAAAGGTCTATTTAGGGAGTCAACAAACAAACATAAAGTACCTCACACTTAAACTTGGGAAGCAATATTAATTCTAATAATTTTCTGGAGGTTTTAATTGCTGGGGTCAAATTGACCCCGAGGGTAAAATATGTTAGTAAATGTGAAGGTAACAGGAGGGTTAAAAGAAGTGTGGATGTAGATTATATAAAGATGACAGATCTGTAATTCAAGAGTGTAACAGTGACTTACCTGCGGTGTTCTTGCTGTTGGTCCACGCCAGGCTCTTGCACTTGGCCACAACAACGGTGAGGCGCTCCGCTGTCGGCAGATAGCTGAGCGACAACAGGATCTCCCCCACCACGTCCACAGCCTGCGGAGGCAGACATGGAAGACAACACGTGGCTTTAAAGCACTTTGCACGAGCACGACGTCGTCCATGGGAAAAAAAGCAAATCCCTTCTCACGGAGCTGGAATGTAGCCGAGCGGAGCTCGTTGATCTAATGCGGGCAATTACTTAATAGAAACTTGAAAAATTCTAAATGGTGCGATTCCATTTCACTATTCATTTTGTAAGTTCATCATTTAAAAGACAGAATAAGTACATAGAATTCACACGTTTGAGGGTTCTTATTACTTCTGCGTTTTTATTCCGAGTGATGTCGACGAAAATGCAATTAATTAATTCGTGATAGCTTTTTTGAAAGCTGCTAAATTTATTTATTAATTGTGAATGAAACATGCTCAAAGCCGAGTCATTATTCCACTGGCACACTGCAGACTCACACAGCCATGATTACTGTTGATGGTGTAAAACTAATGTGAGTCAGCATCAGCATTGCTGTGACTGTAATCTCATTACATTTACTGAGGAACGCACTCAACTCTGTTATTGCTATTTATCGAATGTGACGTGTAGTTCTGCTGAACGTCCAGCAGGGGGAGCCAGAGAGCACTTCAATTTACTGCAGGAACGACTGAAAACTAAACTATGCCTGAAACCAAATCATCTGTTACAGCAGTATTGTGATATGATGCATATTGTGTGTGTGTGTGTGTGTGTGTGTGTATTATTTTCTGCATTGCATCGTATCAAATTGTATGCACAATACTAGAATTCTAAGCGACCTTATTGACGTCCTGAAGGTAGAGCCAGGCGTTGAATGGCCGGATGGTCAGGTCCAGGTCGGACAGCTTGAGGTCGGCGACCCCGGCGCTGATGTTTCTCTCGTCAGCGTCGATACCGAAAGCCGCACAACGCAGGCTGTACTCCTCCAGCAGGGACGAGTCCATGGGCACGGAGAAGTGCTCGTCGAAGAGCACGGTGTAGGCGTTGCTCTGGATCTGTGAGAGGCACAGGACACTTCTCTTTTACTCGTAACATCTCGGATAAGTGATCTTTGGGTTCATTTGAGAGGCGCCACCGGACACGGGGGTCTGAGTTGAATTAAGGGTTGATTGCTACTTATGATTTATGGTCAAATACACATAGAGGTGACTAAAACTCCTGCACATAACTGGCTGTTTGCAGTAAGATACATCACAATAATCAACTTTACATCGAAAGCATGTCTCTGGCCTTCACAGTCCGGCTGTGAAGCACACAATGACCAACACTTTACATTTATTAGAGCTTTTGTTCAAGCGGTACACCCAATATTTACAGATTCTGAGATTTATGCTCCCTCAATACAAATGAGGTGAACTTTTTGGTTTTTTCGTTTGTTTTGGACTCTCGGCATCGTACCGATTAAACTCCGAGCAGCGTGTGGGATTAACCATATATAATGGGGTCATTGTTTCTAAAAAAGGCACGTTGCTGTTTTCTTAAATGCAATTTTCAGCACTCAAACTAAATTATAATCACCTTTATTGTGTGGGAGGGGAGCTGCAATTATTCTGTGCACATCCCTCATTTATATATATATATATATATATATATATAAATATATAATTTAGAATATATATTTTATATATATATATTATATATTAAATATATATATATATTATATATATGATAGATTATATATTTTATATATATATATATATAATATTTAGATGCCTGCCAATATATATTTTGTTGTACCAAATTATTATGTTTTTTAGAACCAGCCAAAATAGACAGACAGTGAAGCTGTACAACTTAACTTAGCTTAATACCAGGAGCAACAACAAGCCATAACAAAATGTGTTATCAGAATATATGTCTAACATTTGAGTTTTCTAGTGTCTGGATAGTTGAGAACATGGAGAACATTCTGAGGACACGGTCATGGTGGATATTTGTGTTTACAAACACATTTGTTTCCCTCTGCAAAGAAATGTTTTCACTGAGTTTCACACGGTTAAAAATAGTGACGTGCAAACCCGTCTGCACGCCATGAAAACACTGATTTTGTGTGTTTTTCATCATCCGGTTTCAAAACCACTTTTCAATTGATTTTCTTGGCACCCAAATCAGCTTTTACAATAAAAAGCTGATTTGGCCAGCGTCTGCTGGAGAAGGAGCTGAGACGAGGGTTTACGAGGAGGTCGGAGGTTACCAGGCAACTGGTGAATGTGCAGGGGGGAGAGAGTGGATCTAATAATAGCTCTTTCTCACACCTGTGATTCTTCTCGGAAGTGTTAGATATATATCTGCTCAACACAACACGTTAATACAGATACAGTAGGAATGAATACAACAAAAACATGGAGTGTGTAGTGTAGTGAGGAGGTCACGAGTGAGTTGCCAAATTGAGTGCATGCCTCATATCGAACAGATGAAGAGCACTATAATCTATATATATATATATATTTATATTATATATATATATATATTTAATATTACAACCAATTGCAACATATGTTGAGCACATAAAGATACAACGCAGTATCTCTCTTGGCAATGGCAATGTGTGTGTGTGTGTGTGTGTCTGTGTTCATGTGCATTTGTCTGCGTGTGTGAGAGAGAGAGAGTGTGTGTGTATGTTTGTGTGTGCGAGAGAGAGAGATAACGTGTGTGTGTGTGTGTGTGTGTGTGTGTGTGTGTGTAGGTGTGTGTGTGTTGGGGGAGAATGAGAGGAGAGTGGCATGCACATTGTTTCAGGCAACAACAAAAAAGAGATGAGGGGGCAACAATTGTGGAAAGAGGGAGTGATAGACGGGTGATGGGCAAAAAGAGAAACAGTGACAGCAAAGAGGAGAAAAACGAACGACAGAAAGCACAGGGAAACAGAGGGAGGAGGAGGAGGAGGAGCTGGCTTGAACACTAGGGCGAGAGAAGCCGATGTCAGCGTTTCTTTGGTCTTCACTCTTCTAGATTAAATGATGTTAACACAACACAACATCATGCTCGTGGCCGGTGAGGGCCGGTGAGGGCCGGTGAGTCTGAGTCACCGGCTGTACGAGGCCACAGAGGCCCGGCAGGAAGGAGCCGGTCCTCTGGCATCGCTCCGAGAGCAGAAGGCGAGCGGCAGGTGAACGCCACCCGTCCTCTTCTTGTCTCAGCTGACCCTAAACCTCAGGTTCAAGCTTTTCACCATATAATATATATATATATATATATATATTATATATAATATACATATATATAATATATATATATATTATAAATATATAATATAATATATATATATGTATAAATATAATATATATATATATATAAATATTATATATAATATACATATAAATAATATATATATATATATTATATTTATACATATATATTATATATATATATGTATAAATAATACATAATATGTTATGTATATAATATATAATATATATAATGTTAGGATCTGGAGTTTGTGTCTCGTTTTGTGTCTTGTTTTGAAGTCCTTGTGTCGTCTGTCTCTCTGTGATTGTCTGCCCTGGCCCTGATTGTTTCCTTCTGTGTGATTGCTGGTCCCGCCCTCATTGTTTCCACCTGTGTCTTGTTCCCCGTTGTCCAATCCTCTCACCTTGCCTGTGTATTTAAACCCTGTTTGTCTCATTCCCGGTGTGGCTTCGAACTGTTTGGTCCGAGTTTTTGTCGTCCCTTCTGGTTTGTTGGATTAAAGATTGTTTTTTTGCAGTAATGTCGGCATTTGGGTCCTCTCTCGCTGCGACTAACGCGAAATCACATAATATATAATTATTATTTTTACTAAAGTTTGACTCAGGAACTCATAATATGGTAGTCATGGTGGTGAGTATTAATATAAATTTTTTTTTTTTTGTATTTTAAAAAGCTTTAAACTGCTTCTCAAAGAAAAGCGCACCCTTCTTAAAATATATATAATGTAATGTGTTTGAAGGAGAGATTCAAATGAAAGTCAGATTGTTGGATCTTGTAAAAATAGATTTCCATAAAATTAAAAATCCTATATTGCAATATATTAAAGTTCATATTGTGATATAAATAATGACATTTAGTACATCTGGGGAGGGGGAGGGGATTTCACCTTCGGTGAAATGTGTTTGTTCATTACATTGTCTCGCTCAATGATTTACATGAGTTAACAAATCTCCCCCTGGGGATGAATAAAGTATCTATCTATCTTACTGTCTCTTACACTCAGGATAAATATAGTTTACACACATCGCATAACCCAATCATCTAAACTCTACACAGATTTATTATATTATGACTCTTAATTAGGATCGCGACAAATCGTATCATCGTAAAAAAATGTCTTAATACACATAACGATGATTACATCCTAAAATGAGAGTAAACGCAGGTTAAATTAGAGTGAGCTGAAAGTGAACCACACCAACTCCTGATGAAGGTACAGGGCGTAGAAACAACCTCCACCACTACGTCCAGTAACTGAAACGGGGCTCCGCCCGGCTGCAGGATGGAGGCCTCTCATCTCGTGGGACTCATCCCCATCTATCTAACTCTCTAACCCTCTAACTCTAACCCTCAAACCATAACCCTCTAACTCTAACCCTCTAACCATAACCCTCTAACTCTAACCCTCTAACCATAACCCTCTAACCATAACCCTCTAACTCTAACCCTCTAACCATAACCCTCTAACTCTAACCCTGTAACTCTAACCCTCTAACCATAACCCTCTAACTCTAACCCTCTAACCATAACCCTTTAACTCTAACCCTCTAACTCCTTGAGGCCTCACTTGTGTCTTTGTTTGCAAAACATTTGCAGCTGATTCATTGAAACCTTCAACGTTAACTTTATGAAGTCTTCCTGTCGATTAGTAGAACACAACAGCATGCGTCCACAGGCACAACTCGACTTCCTCACCCTCGTGACCCCCACGCTGATCTCATCCGGCCCCAGGGAGACCCTGATGAAGCAGCCGGGGAAGTCCCCCTCCTCCCTCTCCAGCAGGTCTTTGCCCTGGTGCAGCGTGATGTGGAGGACCCCCGCCCCGTGGCCCGGATGCCTGGACGGCTCAAACTCCAGCGTCACCTCCAGCTGGCCGACGGTGAAGTCGTGGCCGAAGTTGTTGGCGATGGAGGAGATGGAGCTGAGCGAGTCGGTGGACATGGATCTGTTGAGCTGGGCCTGGCCGCTCGGGTCCAGCTCCCTGCTGATCAGCTCCAGGTGACCCAGATCCCGCAAACAGTCCGGGGTGTCGCCGAAGGCCAGGCTGGGCTTGCGGCTGGAGGTGGTGGAGGTCCGCCGGTGGTTGTTGGCGGCCACTCGCTTCAGGGAGGAGTCGAGGAAGGACATTTAGAGGGTGTAAGGACATTTAGAGGGTACTGAGATGGACAACTAACTCACAGTGAACTGTTTGCAACAACAGGAACACACATGTACACACAGTGAGAGAGAATCATGAGTCACTCCTTTTAGCTCTGATTTTGGTCTCCACCTCCTATCAAAGGAAGCTAAATGCTCCACTTCCAGTTGCATCACTACAAACCACACCTTTCACATCGGTTGCCTTTCAACTCAAATAGTTTCCTCGTTGGGAGCATTGGTCCCGTCATGAACTCCACCGAGGAGGTTCTCGTTTCGGGGGTTTGGTTCGTCTGTTTCTCAGCGGGAACACAGAAATATCACTCGCCCCAAATTTCATGACGCTCGGCGGATGGTTTGGAGCGTAGGCCGAGGAGGAACCATCACATCTTCTAGTTCTCAATTATTGTACTGGCCTAAGTGGCGGGTGAGATCTAGAAACTCTATGGCAATTACAACAACAAGACCCCAAGTGGTAAGAAACCAGGATTATCTTCTGACGTGGAGATAGCCATTGACGTGCCATCGAGGCCTAAGACTCTGACGGTGAAGACCAAAGCGAATGAATTTTAAAAGACCAGAAGTTCCTTTGAAATCAGCCGCTTCCGTCTTCATTGGAAACGAAAACCCATCGACCCTCCATGCCACATGAGGGCTCGCCAAGCGAAGAAGATTCTTGATTTGACCTCAACCTCACTAAACCTCTCACCTCCCTGCCTTTAAAGAGAGAGATATATATAAATAAATATATAAATAAACAGATAAATAAATAAACAGATGAATAATAACTACATTTATATACATATACATATATATATAAACATATATATATATATATAAACAAATACATATATAAATGAATAATAAATACATTCATATACATATACATATATATAAACAAATAAATATTTAAATAAATAAATGAATAATAAATACATTTATATATATAAATATATATATAAACATATTTATATATATATATATATAAACATATTTATATATATATAAACATATTTATATATATATATATATTTAAACAAATAAATATATAAATAAATAAATGAATAATAAATAAATTTATATACATATACATATATATATAAACAAATAAATATATAAATAAATAAATGAATAATAAATACATTTATATATATATATATATATATATATATATATATATCTTTAAATAAATGAATATATATATATACATATATATAAAATATATAAACACATAGGTACCTTTTGTCTGACTTCTGAGAAGGAGGTTCCATATTTTTCTTGCAGAACTCGATAGTCAAAGTTGGGGAAGGGGGAGGGCGCGGGGAAGGTTCCAGATTTCCACAACTTCCAGATGTTGATCCCGGCCACGGCCAGGAGCACGAAGAAGCCCACCAGGTAGATCCCCAACTCCCAGCCGGGTGGGTTCCGCACCACTGTAACAAGCACACAAAACAAGCGCTCCAAGAGACGTTTTGGCTTCATAACCGTGTTTATTTTATACGTGACGGTGCCCAGTACCGAGAGTTTAGAGTTTTATTTTATTTAGAGATCAGTAGGAGTCTTTAGAAGTTCACGATCACTGAGCACAATCCGCCTCAAGTATTGAGATCATGAGATGACTTCACGGTGTCTAAAGTTTTATGTAAATCAGATCATTGTTCATAAAAATTAAATGCCGATCCTAAAACTTGAAGCGTCTCATGTCACATTTTACAGGTGGATGATGAGCCGGTGCCGAGTCGGCTTTGACAGCTGTATCTTTACTCCTGGTTCTTTAAGAGACAAGCCAATTACAGGGCGCGTCTAAATGTGTTGTCACGTCGACGGCCATCAGAAACACAAACGGGTTTCTCATCCTCTGAAACACGACAGATGAACGACACCAGGAGAGGAAGATGAACGGTCCACTCACCACTCAGATGGTAGCCTGATATATCCCCACTTAGAGCGGAGGACATGGTGCTGCAGCCAGCCTGGAGGAGGAGGAAGAGGAGGAGGAGGAGGGAGAGGAGGAGGAGGAAGAGGAGGAGGAGGAGGAGGAAGAGGAAGGAGGAGGAGGAAGAGATAAACACATCTATCAGAGTCAAAGTCTGACACCCTCAGTGAGCTCTCCATACTCTAAAGGGGGCCCTCCATACTCTAAAGTGGGCCCTCCATACTCTAAAAGGGGCCCTCCATACTCTAAAGTGGGCCCTCCATACTCTAAAGGGGCCCTCCATACTCTAAAGTGGGCCCTCCATACTCTAAAGTGGGCCCTCATTACTCTAAAGTGGGCCCTCCATACTCTAAAGTGGGCCCTCATTACTCTAA
>NC_079393.1:6550272-6605272 GCF_029220125.1 Pseudoliparis swirei | reverse complement strand
GAATGAGGGAGTGAGTGATGGGGGTGATGATGGTGATGGTGGCAAGGGTGGGAAGAGGTGGGAGCCTGGACAGGGCAGTGAGAAGCAGCCTGTGGGTGGAGGGAGGGCGCGGAAAAAAGGAAAAGCGGACCAAGAAAATGGAGGGGATGTGGGGGGATCTGCCAAGAGCAGTGGGGTAGAGGCTGTGGGTGAGGTGGGAAGTGGGGAGGAGGAAGGAAAACAAGAAAAAGAAGGGGAAAAAAACAAACAAAAAAAGATTAAAAAAACAACAAAAAATATTGGTGATGGTGGTGATGGTGGCACGGGCTTAGAGGTGGAAGTGGGGAGTGGGGTGGAGAATAATGAGGAAAGTGGGAAAGAGGAGGAAAGGGAAATAAAGACGAGGACAAGGGTGGTGAGAAGCCCATAGAGGGGTAGGGAAGGTGGGTGGAGGCGAAGAGGTGGAGGAGGACGGTGCAGAGGAAGAGGCGGAGCAGGTAGAGATGGATGAGGAGGAAGCAGGGGCAGAAAGAGGCCCCAAAAGAAAGAAGAGGGCCAGAGCGCTGCAGCGAGGCCAAGGCCAGCAGGGTGGAGGAGGAGGAGGAGTCAAGGCGGGGCGGTGGAGGACAGCAGTGATGAGGAGGGGCAGACGACAGCGACTCTCCTCTAATTTTAACAAACAGTCAAACTCAAAACTTCATACAGTGGATGAAATAAGCCAGTTTTACACAGAACAAAAACAAAGAAAGTGGAGGTCAGGATCACTTCCTGACCTCGTGAACTTTGTACAGTCTTGCAGATATTATATGAAAAGAAAAAGTTTGAAAAGCAAGAGGTTTTAGGATTAAAAGATTTTACTCAAAGTAAAGGAGTGCATCCAGCAGGGGAGGTGGAGAGCTCCAATGTGGGTTTTATTTGATTTGTTGATTTTAAGTTTTATTTGTTTTTAAACTCTTTTCTTTTAATGAACACATTCAGAGTCGGAGTTTTAAACGTAAATGGAGCGAGGACAGTAAGAAGAGAACATCTATTTATGAATTTAACAAGATGAAAGCCAACGATGTTCTCTTCTTACAAGAGACGACAGCGACAGCACCAACGAGGCGGACTGGAGGAGGGAGTGGGGGAAGTTCTCCTGAGCCACAACACCAACCTCAGCGGAGGAGTGGGCTTCCTCTTCTCCAGGGCCTTCAGCCGGTCACTGGAGGTCAAACACATCGTGGAGGGAGGCTGTTCTTTGTGAAAGCACGGTTCGACCTTTTAATGTTGTTTTAATTAATGTCTATGCTCCAACAACCGGGGCAGAGGAAGCTGTTTTATCCAAAATTAATGATGTTTTAAATGACTGTGCCTCGGAGGATTTTTTATTCTTGGGGGATTTTAACTGCACAGAGGATGATTTTAAGACAGAAATCACACAGAGCCACATCCAGCTTCACAGCAGGTGCTGAGGAGGCTGGTCCATTCTCATGGCCTGGTGGACGTGTGGAGAAGGATGCATCCGGACTGCCGACAGTACACATGGTCCCACGTTAGGGAGGGAAGGATCTCCTCAGCCAGGTTAGACCGTATTTATGTTTTTAAGCACCATTTTAGTATTTTTAAAATGTGCAGCATTGTTCCGGCTGGTTTTACTGATCACTCTTTGGTTTTATGTCATGTTTTTATCAGGAACTTTTTACCCAGGAGCGCATATTGGCATTTTAATACAGTTTTAACTTTCGATAGGAGTTTTAGAGAGGTGTTGTTTTATTTTGGGGCATTTTAGGCTGAGGAAGAGTGATTTTAATAATCTTAGGCAGTGGTGGGACCGTGGTAAGGTAGAAATTAAGCTCCTTTGTCAGCAGCACACTTTCAACGTCACTAGAGACGTCACCAGATCTATGAAGGACCTGGAGACTGAGATAGTGGACCTAGAAAGTTTGAGCGAGTCCACAGGAGATCGAGGACATGAAGTCCTCAGTAAAAGCGGCTCGCCGACCTGTTCAGTTAAAGTACAAGGCGCACTGGTCAGGTCGATTCCAGACCATCGCGGAGATGGACACTCCAGCTTCTTCTTCGGCCTGGAGAAGAGGAGTGGGCAGGGCGAGTGATCCACTCACTGCTGACGGACGAGGGCAGCCGGTTGTGGAGCCAAGCCAGATCCGGAAGCGGCGGTGGGGTTTTACTCCTCCCTTTATGCCACTGAGTATAGGGAGGAGGAGAGTCGGCGGAGGGGCTCTGTGGGAGCTGCCTCAGGTCTCCGAGGAGACTAATGAGGAGCTCGACAGACCCATAACCCCCAAGAGCTGAAAGCTGCCCTGCAGGGAATGCAGGAGGCGCGCCCGGATCGACGGCCTCCCGCTGAGTTTACAAGAAATACTGGGATGTCCTCGAAGGGACATCCTAGACGTCTTCAACGAGAGTCTGGCCTCTGGTTCCATGCCGTGTCCTGCCGGAGGGCAGTGCTGACGCTACTGCCGAAAAAAGGAAACCCGCAGGACATCGGTAACTGGCGCCCTGTGTCTCTGCTGTGTGTGGATTACAAGCTTCTGTCCAGGGTCCTGGCCTCCAGGCTGAGGGGAGCTATGGAGCAGGTCCTCCATCGGGACCAGACCTACTGTGTGCCCGGCAGGTCCATGGTGGACAACGTCCACCTCATTCGGGACGTTTTGGAGGTCTCCAGCTCGTTGGGTATGGATACTGGTCTGATTTCTCTAGATCAGGAAAAGGCTTTTGACCGCGTTGAACACGGTTTCCTCTGGAAAGTTCTGGGGAAGTTTGGGTTCAGCGCTGGTTTCATAGCTAAGATCAAGGTGTTGTACAGTAATGTTGAGAGTGTGCTGAAGATAAACGGCAGGCTGTGTGCTCCTTTTAGAGTGAGTAGTGTGGTCCTGCAGTGCAGTGCTCTGTCCGGTATGCTCTACGCACTCTCCTCGAGCCCCTCCTCATTAAAATACGCTCTAGCCTACATGGTTTGTTTTACCTGGTTTTAGTAAAGGAATGATTTTATCGGCATATGCCGACGCGTTGTTGTTTTTATCAAGAATCAAAATGATGTAAACCTTTTAAATCGAATAGTACATGATTTTAGCACGGCATCATCAGCGAGGGTGAACTGGAAGAAAAGCGAAGCCCTCGCTGTGGGGAGTGGCGTGGCGCCTCGGTTCTTCCACAAAAACTCATATGGAAGGACGGTTTTAAATATTTAGGAATATACCTGGAAACCGAGCATGGTCCAGAAGAACTGGGAGGCGTCACAGAGAAGATAGAGGAAACTTTCCAAGTGGAAGTGGCTGCTCCCCAGATGTCTTTTAAAGGTAGAGTACTGGTTTTAAACAATCTTATTGCATCCCAACTGTGGCACAGGTTGACAGTTTTAGACCCTCCTCGGGCTTCTTAGCCAACATACAAAAGAAGATGGTGGATTTCTTTTGGGAGGGTCTACACTGGGTGCCACAGGGGTGCTGTTTTAGCCAGAGAGGAGGGGACAGGGCCTTGTCCACCTGGCCAGCCGGACGGCCACTTTAGATTACAGTTTGTTCAGAAGTTTTAACGAGTCCGGGGTTTTAGTGTGGCGAGACGTGGCCAGCTGCATCCTCAGACGTGCTGACAACCTAGGGCTGGATACTGCTCTGTTTTAATAGACCCCAGCTTTTTAAAACTAAGTGGGCTGCCTCCTTTTTATCAGGGTGTTTTAAGTCGTGGGCCCTTTTAAGCACGAAGGTGCCCACAGTCTGACTCTCTGTTCTGGTTGTTGAGAGAACCATTAATTCACGGGCAAAACTAGACATTAGCAGCAGCGTCACCCCTGGACTAACGGGGGCGCTGCTGCGAACAAAGACCCTTTCTCTGCAGCAGTTGGTAGATGCAGTGGGGCCGACGCTGAGCGACCCCCCGGCCCTGGGCTCCCTGCTGGGTCTGCATTCCGACCGGGTGGCGAGGAGGCTCCTGGAGCTGTGGAGGCAGAGGCTGACCGGATTGGAGAGGAGCCTCCTCAACGACTACAGCCAGCGGAGAGCAGAGCCGGACCCTGCAGACCCCTTCCCAAACATCTCCCTCAGCCCGGGGCTAGGGGACTCACCGCCCCTGCTGAGAACGAGCCACCCAGAAAACTGCACACTGAACAAAGCAGACAAGAAGACTTTGTATTTTAACCTCGTGAAGAGCATCAACAGGTCCAGACTGTGCAACAGACCGCCCACTGTGTGGTCAGAGAGACTTGGGCATGGAGGCCCTGGCCCGCAGTGGGGGTCCTATACAAGCCTCCCCTAAAGAAAAGGACCGCTGACCTCCAGTGGCGGATTTTACACGGTGCTGTCGCGTCCAACGCTTTTATTTCGGTAATCAATCCCGCTGTCCTGAGCCAGTGCAGCTTCTGTGACCTCCGGGAGACTATTTACCATGTTTTTAACGAGTGTAAGAGACTTTTGAGTTTCTTCGCTCTTTTAACAGTGGTTTTAGTCTTTTAATGTGGTTTTACAGAGAAGGTTTTATCATGGAGCTGCCTACAAAAAACAGAAAAGAAAAGTGGCAGCTCCTAAATTTTTATCCGTGAAAATGGCAATTTATTTAACTAGGAAGTCCCGGGTGGAAAACAGAGAGGGGCAGGAGGCCAAGGCAGTGTGGCTCTGTAACATCAGAGCCAGACTCTGGCTGGAGTTCAGGTTTTACAAACACATTGGAGACCTGGATGCTTTTAAACAACGCTGGTGTTTTAAAGATATTGTTTGTTCTGTGGTAGAGGAGGAGCTGGAGTTTGCACCACTTTTTATTCGGTAAAACATGTTTTCTTTTTTAATGTTTTTAATGTTTTGTTTGTTTGCTTTTATTTTAAATAACCTGATTTTTAAAACACTTTATTTGTAGAGAAACGTTGTGATGGAAAAAATGTAAATAAAGTGTTTTTAAAAAATCAAAAAAAAAAAAAATTTCTCTCTCTCCCTCCCATTCTCTACCTCTCTCCCCCCCTCTCTCCCTCTCTCTTCCCCCGCTCTCTCCCTCCCCCTCTCCCTCTCTCTTTACCTCTCTCTCTAGTAAAGTTGTTTGAACGTTATTCTCCAGAATCATCTTCATCATGCTTTTCACAGCCAGAGAGAAGATGCTGAGTGTTTCCATGTTTCTGTCCACACCTGTGAGGTCTTCTCCCATCACATAGAGGAGCGAGGGCGGAGCGCCTCCATCCCCCCTCAGTCACGTGACGTTCCCCCAAAGTGGGAGGAGCCGTGATTTGAAGCCACATCGCAGCTTTATTGATTAACTATTAAGTTCTCGTCGTATCCAGAAGGGTTTTTGGGCGTAACATGTTTTGACTGCTCCCCGCGCTTTCATCCGGAGTTAAATCTTACTTTGAAACGTACAATCCACCGACGGGACGGAGGGAGTTTGGTTTACGAGTCGGAACTGAAGTCATAATTCAAACTTATTTTTAATGCCCGCCCTCTCAGATCTCGGACCACTCAAAATACTCCCAGGACACAGTAATGGAGGCGCGCTGGAGGGAAGAATAAAGCTCTGTTTGGTTCAATTTAGCCCAAATAGGAAACAGCCACCAGGGATATATTTATTATTTCCATCCATTCCAGAGGAGCTGCTTAAAAATAATAATAATCCGTCGCAGCTTTATTAAATATAATTGGGAAAACAAGTTAAAGGTCATTTGGGAAAAATGAATGGATGCCCCCTTTGTACGGTAGCTGGGGTCAGCAGATGTTATTCTGCTGTAGCTCAGCTTAAAGAATGGAAACTTTGGACTCAAAAGTTTTTTAAAAATCTCCTCGAGGTCACATGACTGAAACACGAATGACCCCCTTTACCACGGCAGATGGTCATTTCTTCTCTATTAAACAAAGATGTAAATTAATAGCTGCCATGGTGACATAAACAACCCGTCTTGACGCCTCGTAACTCCGACTCCCGGAGTCTCAGCGTCAAAAATGTGATTCATCTTCCCATACTTTATTATCTTTAACTATCCCCTCTCTCTCTCTCTCTCTCTCTCTCTCTCTCTCTCTCTCTCTCTCTCTCTCTCTCTCTCTCTCTCTCTCTCTCTCTCCAGTCTGTCGAGGAACACACGCATTCCCCGTGACGCCCACGTGATCACTTTCATGATCTACTCTGGAAATATCGGTGCGGTGACACGTTCGAGGCGCCTGGGACACTCTGTTATTTTATAGGGAGGTGTAACGGAGTTAGAAATGCACTCTGTCATTTCTTGTTTTCAATGTATTGTATTTTATTTTTTGTTTGTTGTTCAACGATATTGTTGAGTGTTTGTGAATTTTATTTTAATGAGCTATTTTTATTTAGCGTTATTTTTTAAAATCTGTTCCCTGCGGAAATTGCTTTCCATCTGTTGCACTTCCTGCTCCTGAGTCCCGTATTTCCCTCACAAGGGTTTTATATTGCTGA
The DNA here is from genome assembly GCF_029220125.1 of Pseudoliparis swirei. Taxonomy (NCBI): domain Eukaryota; kingdom Metazoa; phylum Chordata; class Actinopteri; order Perciformes; family Liparidae; genus Pseudoliparis; species Pseudoliparis swirei. The sequence goes on along the minus strand of NC_079393.1, from coordinate 6,598,903 downwards.
GGGTGTTGAGTGAAAAACGATGTCGCACTATTTTGGCTATATTCTTTAATAAAAAGTAACCGTTTATGTCACATACAGTAATGGAATGCTAATACGATCCCGGCGTCCAGCTGTCGTGTCATTTAGACCGTCAACATATACGTTTGGTGGCGGTCTCATTGAGCCACTTTGGCGCCGTTTGTTTAGCTACATCCGGTCGCCCCGACGTATATTTTCCTTGTGTAAATTGTGTTGTTTTGCGTGTCTAGGAAGTGGAAGTGGAAGTGCAGAGACGGATCAGAAGGCAAATGTGTGTGTTCTGTTGTCTTCTGCATGTGTTTCCCTTTTGTTCAAAGTTAGAATTTTCGCTGTTTCTGCTCAAATGACTCTAGCTCATGTAGTTATTTATTTAGTCCATTAGGGGTCTCTGTTTTCCCCTTGTATGTTACATGTCATGGTTTTTGATGAGAATTGTTATTATTTAGGTTTAATGTGGTCCTGTCTTCCATGCACAATGGTTTTATATTGCTGAGGGAAGTGGAAGTGCAGATCAGAAGGCAAATGTGTGTGTTCTGTTGTCTTCTGCAGAATAAATAAGTGCTGGGAAAATCCACCATCTGAGTCGACTTCTTCCATGCCCGTTCCACATCAGTTACAGAGGAACCATGTGGATAACAGCGGGGAGAGGGGAGAGGGGAGAGGGGAGAGCGCTCCACACGTCTATGCATCTTCATCCAAGTGCTTCTCTATTGAGGTGTGGAAGGTGGTGTTAGGTGTGTGTGTGTGTGTGTGTGTGTATAGGGAAGCCCATGACCGAGAGTTGGTGTGAAACGAATGGCTGAGATGATTGCGAGTGCTGGTGGAGGAATTGAATTGTGAGCAGGTCGTATTTCAGCCTGGGCCCCAGGAGGAGGCGAGAGCCCCAGTGTGACACACACACACACACACACACACACACACACACACACACTTACTTACTTTACCTCCGCTTCACAGAGACATCCCGGATCCTCAGAAAGCTGCAGGAGAACACGCTTAAAAAGTCGAGTGTTGAGATGATGTTGAAATAAAAAGAGTGTGTTTCTCTTTTGGGTTCTGGATAAAGTCACCGCCTCTTTGTCGACTGCCACGTTTCTCCATCGTTAATTGAAGCAGAAAGCTTAGTGATGAGTAGACTTTTCATTTTGAGATGGATTATACAAGAAGGAAACAATATGTGTTTATATTGTCCTCTTTAGTTCCAGTGAGTAGGACCACGACCAGCTCAGGAGTCCCAGACAGACACACACACGCACACACACACACACACACACATCCGCCTCAGAGACAGACAGCAACACTGATCGTTTCATGACATAATACGCGTCACTTTAGAGGATTAACAAGCATCAAGAGCAACATGTAAACCTTTATACGCTCAGTCAGAGGCGTTTGGCCCCTGTGAGCAACGCGATCACAACAAATACAGAAACAACAGGAAGTCAAATATCAAGAGTGACACACACACACACACACACACTGTTTGAATGTTTTCAGTATTTCAGGTTTAAACACGGAGCAAACTGCACTTCATCCAAGCAAAGTTCTGCACAACTGTTGGTTTGGGGATCAAATTCAATATTTTGTTCTTCTTTCAGCATCAAAATGTCAATATTCAGCAACATTTGGTTTTGTGAATAAAGTGTTGCTTTGAGAATAGTACCAACCCGAAATGAGACTCAAAGAGCTTCCCACTGTCGGTGTCCCAACACTCCGTGGTTTGAGGAGAGGGAGTCTGACATGCTTCCGATAACTATTCAATAAAAGATGAATCACAGCCCTGAAGAAAGTATAACGTCTGTTATGAAAACAAAAGATTGCCTAAACCGACATGGTGCACATCCCTAAAGCTGCACTGAGGCCACGTGAGGTGGTGCTGAACGGGGCACCATCCCCCCCCCCCCCCCATCCCATCCCCGTAGTAGCCCGGTCCTGGTTCTCGCGATGCGCATCGACCGAGAGAACCGTAACGGAACACAAGCCGGTCAACCGGGATGAGATGCGCCCACACCATCACCCCCTCCACTGTCAACAGAGGAGACAACAACAACAACAAAGCGCATGCAAGTCCCAAGTCTCGCCATGTTGCATGTCGCGTGCACGCGCGCCGCGGGCTCATAGCAAGTGGTCGACGGGTCGAGCACGCGGTTCTTACCCCGGAGTTTTCTTTTGGTGCAGTATAGGGAGGAAGGAGCAAGGAGGAGGAAGAGGAGGAGGAGGAGGAGGGGGTGGGAGGGTGGGGGGTAGACCAACTCCACCGCTCTCCCTTTCTTCAGGCGCCTCTCTCCATCTAATGACGCCGGTGCCGGTCCGGTGTGTGTGTGTGTGTGTGTGTGTGTGTCTCGGAGGTTCGAGTGGACGGGAGAGGAAACGTCGTTCACACTCCGGCGTCAGCGCATCCGGCAGGAGGAAGAAGGGTGAGGATGATGAAGAGGAGGAGCAGGAGGAGGAGGTGACCGGCTGCTCGTGCCGCCGCCGCCGCTCGCTGGAGTGTGAGAAGCTGCAGCCTTCTGGCTGCAGCTTCACGTGCACGAGCCCCCACCCACCCACCGACGGACCGACCGACTGTCCCACCCCTGCTTCACGTGCACGAGCCCCCACCCACCGACCGACGGACCGACTGTCCCACCCCTGCAGCGCAACTTCCACCGCCGGGCCGCTCAGTCAGTCACTACTCCTCCTCCTCCTCCTCCTCCTCCTCCTCCTCACCGGAGAAGAGTTGCGGGCTGCAGGCACGCGCACATACATCACAGTATTATGCAACGGGTGCACGGTGGAGGGAGGGAGGGGGACACCCCAAACTTTTTTATTTTTTCTCACCCCTCCCAAACGGACCCCACATTCTGTCCCTCAACCCTCCTCCTCCTCCTCCTCCTCCTCATCACCCGCTGTCGGTGGTGATTCAGTGTGATGTTACGTAACCGTATCTACGTCGAGGAGGTGGGCAGCGATGACGCCTCTGATAATAATAACTCATCTTCACTCCTCCGTCAGTGATTTATTATGAAGGTTTTTGTCATTACTTATGAGTTAATCCATCATATATTATTCCTTTATGCGTATTCAGAGAGTTCTGAGTTCTTGACGTCGAGGACGCCGTTTCTATCGATCAGGCTGATTGGCAACAGATCAGTTTCTCATATGTTTGATCAGCGGATGAAATTGGATGCACATTTAAAGTGATTGTAAAATAGAGCAGCAGTGACTCCGCCCCCTCTGCTGTGGATGTGATCACTCCATGGTCCTCCATACCAGATCATTATTACCTGGAGAGATTCTCCTGCAGCCATTCCACTAGTTTATTGATTACGTATCAGAATGCATGTAATACATACCGGAGCCTCCTGGCAACAGGAAGTACTCTCAGAGCCGTGGATGTCTCACGTGACACACACACTCCATCTGAAAGGTCACACACGAATATTAAGAGTCAGCATCATCTCGTCTGCTTTGTCCTCGTGAGCCGCCGTACACGTCTCTGAGTTCCCCCATGTGGCCTGAACGAGATTGAAAGTAAACACTGTGACAGTCGGTTCAGCAGGAGAATATGTTTATTTATATATATATATATATATTACTTGTGATGTCTATTGTGTAATAATTACATGGATGTTTCATGACTAATTAAATCAATTGTGTGAAAAGCTTGGTCTTGAAAAATACACATTGTGAGTCTGTCTGTGTGTAACATTGGGACTACAGATGATAAATAGCCTCTTGGCTAACTCTGGTAAATTTACTGAAATGTTTTTATCAATGTGCACTGTCCCTTATTAAATAAACCATGAAAAAAGAAAAAAGAAAAGAATGGTGCATTCTGGGTCTTCTTTTGCCTTTTGCCTCCACCTGGTGGCGGAGCTCCTGAAGTGACGCCAGCTGTCATTGAGCTCGACAGGAATCCCACAATGTTCCCGGTCTGGACTAAATGTCAGTGTACCTTTAAAAATTAAAATTTATTAAAATATCCATGTGTGTATGAAGCATCAGACTGAACTATGACATGAACACCTCTCTGGACTTTCCATCCGTAGCAGGCAGAAACATAAAGTTAATAAACCTTTTCAAACTCAAGAGGTTTTCTCTTGAGCTCCTCGGTTGATTGAAGATATTAATTGATATTAATCTTCCCCGGGAGATTAATATGCTTCCACTTTTAGTTTGGTCGGTGTAAATAATTAAAAGGCTCGTTATCGGTTCTTATTTCTGCTGAAAACTGATGAAATCTGAAGCATCAGGATCAATTCAGATTTTACTGAATAAACTATTTATAATCTACAAGAATAAATCCGTAACGAATGGCCCGTAAAGCACTAAAATAATCCCATAAAATGACTTAAATACCATACTTCTCTCTCTCTGCTAAAGGGTTACATCACCACGACAACAAGTGGAATAACACAACGTCACACAGTACATATATATATAAAAACATATATTTATTGTTCTGTTACCGTTGGTTAACTTGATCAACAAATAAAAGGCCGGGAGACAAACTGTACACAAATGAACAGAACGCCTCAGAGAGCGTCGCTGTCTGTGGCAATGAGAGAGAGAGAGAGAGAGAGAGAGAGAGAGAGAGAGAGAGAGAGAGAGAGAGAGAGAGAGAGAGAGAGAGAGAGACATGCAGTATTCGCTGGAGGCCGCACAGTTGATGGACGTTGGGTTTTAACGGTGCGTTCAAGGCCTCCTCCCAAAGTGGTTCATCTCCCAGGCAACTTTACGAGAGGGTCGTTGTGTTCATCGCTCCTCGTTGACGAGCGTTCCCATGTCTCCCTTGTGGAGGACAGTGAGAACCCCTCCTCCTCCTCCCTCCTCCTCCTCCTCCCTCTTTCTTTTTCAACAAAAAACAATCAAGTGAGGTTGAAGAACATCAAGTAAAGCTTTTAAAACGGATAAATGACATGTGGGCTCTGAAGACCGAAACAGATCGTGCTCCCTACTCGACAAAATAGTGTGTGGATTAAAATAGATAAGTTAAATATATATATATATATTTATACTATATATGTATATATATATATATATACATATATACTATATAAAGGCTTGAATCTCTAGACTCAAGGACAGCCACCAGTGCCGTCCTCACACATTCCTCAGAACACACAGCAACAACCTCACACCTGCTTTGTCTCTTCTTCTTCTTCTTCTTCTTCTTCTTTTCCTTTCTCTAGTTCCCTCGCTCCGTGGACCGTAAAGTCTCGTACTGTACGTCAAGGGATCACAGTATCCTGACCGCCCCCCGAGCAAATATAACAAATGTAACGTAACCATGACGACGCAGAGTGTGTGTGTTTCACACTCCAGTAAAAGTTAAAGTTTTGAGTTTGATCGTAACAAAAAATAATGAAACCCTGGAGGCCGGGGAGCAGAGGCTCGTGTTCACAGGACACCGACGGTTCTGATCGCTTCGTTGAACGCAGAACAACAAACACCAACGTGTGTGTGTGTGTGTGTGTGTGGGGGGGGGGGGGTAAGTCTCAGTGGTTGAGTTCCTCCTCGGGACACAGACGGGTCGGTATGCAGGTGGTTCCGTCGGGAGCGGACCGGCGACACCGGGTCCAAATGTCCGTTTCAGTCCAGGAGAACTTCTTACATTCACAAACCGGATCCAGTTGCGTTCGAATTCACGGGAAGCGTCTCGTCTCGAGGAGCGCCGCGGTTAAGACTGAACGTGAAAAACCCTTTCAGAAAACCCACGGGACGTCAACAACACTCGTGCAGAACTTTTCCTGCGGTCCTTGAACCCTCCGCGCTGTGCGAGGGTCGAGGGATCAGTTTATGTGCCGCGGAACTAAACGGAGAGGCTGAGAAAAGACTGCAGAACACGCCCTTCTACGGGTCAGAACACGCCCCTCTACGGGTCAGAACACGCCCCTCTACGGGTCAGAACACGCCCCTCTGGGTCAGAACACGCCCCTCTACGGGTCAGAACACACAGCGGTGTTAATTGCACAGACTCCCACAAGCAACCAGGCCGCTCGACCTTCAACGCTCCTCTGACCTCTGACCTCTGACCTCAGCTCCTCGTTCAAAGGCCCGGTGGGACTCGCCGTCTGAGGAGAAACTTTTAGCTGCTTCTGATTTTTTTTTTTAAACGTGAAGATGGCCGCTCCACCGCTTTGACCCCGGCTTCAGCCGAGGGCGTAGCGACGGGTCGAGTCGCCGTCACCGAGTTGTCACGACGATAAACTACAAAACACATTTCTGGTAAAAAGAAGAGAGGACGGCGCGGGGCGGATCTTTGGCTTCAGTGGTCAAGCATATTTCACTTTTGTCTAAAATGAAATTAAAAACTCCATCAACGGATAAAACGTCTCTTCTAAACTTTCCTTTTCCCCCCCGACCTCCTTCATCTGTCCATCGTCCTCAGGGGAGGTCAGTGCTGCCTTCAAACACGACGAGTTAAATCTCAAGTTCCCTTTTTCATATGTTATGGAATCTAACTTTTTAATATCGATGTGCGACGCGAGAACGTTTCATTCCATTTGAGGCGCCGTGCAAACGACACGTCGGACATGTGGACGTCACGAGTCCTCGGGCCGGCAGAACTGAGCTTTACAAAAGAAAGGAAATCTAAAACGTGGACGTTTTAAATCCAGACAAAAAACAAACAAACAGAGGAAGTGAACAACGGAGGGACGTCTGGCCGTCATGTTTACGTGTGTCTTGGACTTTATTGGCTGGACTCTTAACCTGAAGAAGAACCCCCATCATGACTCCTAGCTCCTAGCTCCTAGCTCCTAGGAACACGGCCTCTCAGTCTGTTTTAGGCCAAGCCCTGCGGCTTCTGACGATCAGCTCACATCACACGATTAGCGTCGGGAGGGACCGCGCAGGGGGGGGGGAGTTGGATCCGTTGCCATAGCAACAGCCGGCCGGAGGGGAACTCAGAGCGGATGGAGGGCGTGCGTCTGAGTCTGGCTCTGGGCCGCCGGCGGCGGCCGCAGGACGCGCACCACCCGGCTCAGCGTGTCCGTGGTGGCGAGCGCCAGATACTGGCAGCACAGCCAGTCCTCCAGGCTCACGCCGCACGCCGCGTCCAGCGAGCGCTCGGCGAACTTGATCATCATCAGCGTGCGCTTCAGGTCCAGCCAGTTCTGGAGGGCGTCCTCGCGCTGGCCGGCCGCGGCGCCCGATGAGGGGCCCGCGCCGCAGCCCAGCGCCTGGAACAGGTCCTCCCGGGGGCCCCAGAGGAGGACCTGCAGGCAGGCGCGGGCCTCGGCCATGCGGATCCTCTCGGACGGGTTGACGGTCAGCAGCAGCCGGGCGAGCTGCTGCAGGCCGCGGGAGTACGGCGAGCGGGCGGGCAGCGGCGGCAGGTCGGCCCACGTGTACTCGCGCTCCTTCAGCTCCGGCGCCTCCTCGAAGGGGTTGGGCCGGTGCAGCGTCTCGTAGATGAGGATGCCCGTCTGGAACTCGTCGCACTTGCGGTACTGCGTCGCCGTGACGATCTCCGGCGCCAGGCGGGAGCGGTCGCGCAGCGTCCCGGGGTCGGCGGCGGCCGCGAGGGCGCTGCTCTGTTTCGCCTGGGAGAAGTTGCTGATGATGAGCCGGGCGGGGCGCGTGGCGTCGGCGGCGTCGGCGGAGGAGGAGGAGGAGGAGGAGGAGGTCGCACCGGAACCGCCGCCGCCGTTGTTGTTGGGCTCCTGGTTGTCCAGGCTCCCGGGCCGGCAGTGGACCAGCAGCAGGTTCTCCAGCCGCAGGTCGCAGTGCGTCACGCGGTACGGCTTCATGTGCTCCAGGCCGGAGCACAGCTGCAGCAGCAGGAGACACACCTGGCGCTCGTACAGCTCCGGGTGGCGGGCGTGCCGCGCCTCGCCCTCCCGCACGAAGTCGGCCACCGTCTGGAACGGCACCTCGCGGGTGATGACCACCACGCGGCTCCTCAGGCGGCCCGCGGCCTCGGGCTCCGCCTCCGGGGCTCCGGTCCCGGCCTCTTTCTGCCCGGCCGCGACCTCCTCTTCCTCCTTCTTCTCGCCCCCCCCCTCCTCCTCCTCCTCCTCCTCCTCCTCCCAGGGCAGCAGGCGGGCGGGCACGTCGGCCAGGAAGTGGCCGCAGTCCTGCTGGATGTTGAAGTGCACGGCGAGGCTCTGCCTCACGGCCAGGCTGTGGAAGAACTGCTGCTGGGTCTCCTTCACTTCGCTCCGACAGATCTGCAGACAGGGGAGACAACGTGGACCCGCTGTTTATTTTCACGGTCAAGCGATTCGCGAACTGAGCACATCTTCCTCCTCCGTGTCATCGCTCCACTCAAAACGCCTTCATCGACATGAATATGAACGGCATTTTTACGAGACTAATGTAAAAGCCTTTGTACACACACACACATCACAGTTCAGTGTTATGAAACCACCGTTTGTTTGTCTATCAGCTAAAACACGTTGGAGTTGCTCCTCCTCTCCAGCGCGTCTCTCTTTAGGAACGCGGCTCTTTGTCGAGACGCGTCGGCTCCGCTCGTTCCTCCAGGATATATTTGTCGACCGTTCACCGTTAAGATCCGTAACCCGTCGGCGGCGTTAATGTTTGTAACGCAGAGCTCCGCGCTCGTCGCTCCCTCTCGGTTCTTCAACGCCGACGTTTCGGAGACGCCGACTCGCTCGCTGAATTCCTCCCGAGACGGACGAAAAGGTGCTTTGTGAATAATTAGCGCAGCGTTGAGAAAATCACGGCGCGTGAAATCACACACACACCCAAACACACACACACACACGCACACAAACACACACACACCCAAACACACACAAACACACGGACATACACAAACACGCAAACACACGCACACACAAAAACACAAACACACGGACATACACAAACACGCAAACACACGCACACACACACACACAAACGGACATACACAAACACGCAAACACACGCACACACAAACACAAACACACGCACACACACACAAACACAAACACACGGACATACACAAACACGCAAACACACGCACACACAAAAACACACACACACAAACACACGGACATACACAAACACGCAAACACACGCACACACAAACACACGCACACACACACAAACACAAACACACGGACATACACAAACACGCAAACACACGCACACACAAAAACACACACACACACGCAAACACAAAAACACACACAAACACACACGCAAACACACACACACGCACACACACAAACGCACACAAACACAAACGCACGCACACAAACACACACACAAACACACACACACAAACACACACACACACACACACACACAAACACACGCACACAAACACAAACGCACACACATGCACACCCACACGCACACACACACACACACACAAACACATACACGCAAACACACACACAAACACACACACAAACACACACACAATTGCTCCCCTCAAGCCATTCAATGAAAGACAGACACACACAGGTCGTGCTCTGAGGGTTTAGGGTTTGAGTGCCAATACTTCCTCCACTTGGGCGAGAGAAGTGGGAGGAGTTATCCTGAACACAAAAAAAGTAAAATGTAAAGGATTTAATAAACTACTGCTGCAAGGACGGCAACCGGGAGACTTCAAATTGATCTGATAATCCATCTCTATGCAGAGGGGAAGAAAAGCAGGGACTCCAAAAAACAAACAATAGAATAAACACAAAGGAATTCAAACTAATACGATGCTGGAGGAGCTGCTGGCTGCGAGATTTGGTAAAGGAATAAATGACTCACTTTAATTAGAAAGTGGAAAGTAGTTTCAGGGTCATCCAACGTTCGTCATGCAATGTAATTCAGATAAAGTGAAAGCAAATAAGATTTTATTTGAACCTGATTAGTTTCTCTCAAAACCACGTTGAGGAAACCAATAATCAGGACGCCGTCACAGCTCGTGGTTTCATAGGTTATCCCACGAGGGCTGCTAACTCATATTTTCCTGGTTGATTAATCTGCTAATTATCTCCTTGATTATGCCAATGAAATGTAAAAGAAGCAGTAAAAATAAGAAAAACATACAATTTCATACATCTGTATACGTCTCACTTAGGTAATTTTTTTAACTTTGTTAATTTATAAAAAGAGAAAAAAGCAAATCCTCATATTGGATACGCTAAAGTAAGAGAACCTCAAAAAATATCTGGAATGATTACAAATCATATAAAAAATAGTGCTGTGAAAAATAACGCGTTAACTCAGTTAATTCAATTACAGGTTTAACTAGTTTTTTTTTTATAACGCATTTAACGCATGCGCAGAATGAGCTTCCAATCCGTCTGTTGTTGGTCGTCGGGACGAAAAAAAAGTCACTTGCAGAATGAGCTTCCAATCCACCACTTCAATCTGAACTCTGTCCGCTCTCATGCAGACGGTCTGTTCATCGGTAATGATCCTTCCGCAGGTTCACCTACGGAAACCTTGTTACGACTTCTACTTCCTGTAGATCAGGGTCTCAACATCGCCGATCGCGACCTGCCAGTCGATCGCGCGTAGTGTCGGTAGATCGCATGACATTAAAGAGATTGGCCCGCCCCTGACATGTTCTCTAGAGCACGCCTTTGTTCTTTTATTAAACTAAACGTCTGTTGTTGATCGTATCTCCACAGCAGCATGTCATTTCTGTCTCTTCGCGTTGCGTTAACACTTATCGATCTCCGTCTGGCGCGCCACAGAGCTCCGTGCGCGCATCGACCGAGCAAAAAAGTCACTTGTCAATCTGTCCACCTTAGATTGTGTCATGGTGGAGTTAATGGTTGACAAACAAGAAAAATGCTCTGTTTAACCCTCCTGTTACCTTTACATTTACTAACATATTTTACCTCGGGTCAATTTGACCCCAGCAATTAAAACCTCCAGAAAATTATTAGAATTAATATTGCTTCCCAAGTTTAAGTGTGAGGTACTTTATGTTTGTTTGTTGACTACCTAAATAGCCCTTTAAATATATAAAAAAGTTGATATTTCTTATATGTTTGACACAGTGAAAAACAGCCTGGGGTCAAATTGACCCCAAAGAACACCGACATTAAACATTGAATGGGGTCAAATTGACCCGAAAGGTAACAGGAGGGTTAAACATTCTGTTTAGGATGAAGATGTATTAAAAAAATAGTTCCTCCATCTACTATTAAATTGTTGATTTACTCCAGATCGTGACGGTAGCTACGCTGCATGTACTTCATCTGAATGTGGACACAAGTGCATTTAATTTACTAAATTTAACTCCAATAGTCTGAATATAGTTACATTCATAACTTGATGGACTCCCCTCTCCGGGCCGTGAGGCAGCGTCTCACTCCGTAAACGGAGCCAGGCGTCTCACCTTGATGGCGTAGTTGACCAGTGGGTCCTTGGCGTAGGAGGCGGTGTAGTACACGGCGTCCCCCGCCTCGCAGCAGGGCGTCCCCGTGGTCAGCCTGAAGTGGGACCAGCTGTCGGTGCCGAATCCCAGGTGGTCCTTCTGACCGGCCATGAAGCGGTCCTCGCACTTTGTCGCCAGTTTCCGCAGCGTGTCCGTGTGGAGCCCGCGGATCTTCCCCACCACCTCGTCCCAGCTGTCCAGCCCCGGGTACAGAGCCGCTCTCTGGGGCTTGGAGGCCCCGGCGGCGGCTCCTCTTCCCGCGGTCCGGGCCCTTCCGGCCAGAGACTCTGTGCTCGGGTAGCCCCGCCTCTCTCTGCCGCTGGTGGCCGATGCAGATGGAGGCTGAGGGGGCCCAGAGGGCGCGCCCTGGCCGCCGGCCGCCGGCCTCTCCGAGGAGTCGCCGCTCTCGTGGTCGAGGGCCCGCTGCGGCTCGGAGCCGAGAGAGGAATCCTGACTCGCCGTCTCCCAGGTGGAGTCCAGGTCGTAGATGGGGTTGGCCACGCTCAGGTTGGCGCCCCCGGGTCTGGCCTCGGCCCGAGGCCTCGAGCCGCCCGGGACCGGGCCGGGCTCGGCGCTGGAGCGAGGCACGGCCTTCTTGGGGAGCGGCGGGGGCGTGGCCTGAGAGGCCGGCTGGTCCGCGAGGCCGTCCGGGTCGATGGAGGCCAAGGTGTCGTTGGATGCTTTGGTGTTCCGTGGCTGTTTCAGAGGGATCATGTTGGCTCTGGATTGACCTGGAGGAAAAGAAAGACGACAACGTGTGAATTGCAATAATAAGAATATATTATGTGACATTAGAAAGTTTATTTAATTCAGCCTCGTACATAAGTACCAGTATTTCTACTTTTCAGAAGCCTAAAGTGGACTTTTTACTCACTATATCTACGTGAAGTTTATTTACTTCTCTTACTTCATTGCTGATTGAGCTTTTACATGACCTCAAAACATGATGGTTTTGTTATTTTTTTTCTGCGGGCGGAAAATCATTCATTGTATAAAATGTGTTTGTCAAAAAAAAGGAAAATGTTTCAGCACTTTAAAAAAGTCCTGACTGGATGAATTAGATCTGTATCAAGAGAAAACGTGGGAAAAGTATAAAATGTGATTAACTGAATGATATTTCCCAAGAGCGGAAAAGGTTTTACGGCCCGTCGTAACGGAGACGTATCCAGAGTAAAGAGTCTCGTGGATGCGGGGAACTTAACGCGAAGCACATGGCTGGAAGTTAGAATCATCTTTTCCTGAGGAGGAAGGTCCGCTGGGAAGTTGCCGCCGCGCTTCCTCCGCTGTTTACGTTTTTCTTTTTTAAGTTTCGTATTGATTAATCAGGATTGTCTTGTGTGAATGTTGGACTTGTTACCTTCGCATTGAAAATGCGGAAGGTTATGTTTTGATCGCCGTGTATTTATTTATTTATTTGTATGCGTGTTACTCGCATAACTCAAAAAGTATGAAACCGAATCGCATGAAATTTGGTGGGATGATTGGTTATTATCCGGGGACCATTTGATTAGATTTTGGGATTGATCGGGTCAAAGGTCAAGGTCACGACAAGGTCAACATCTTCTTTTTACCATAGCGCGGTCAATTTCTATCCAATTGGCATGCAACTAATACCAACATGTTCATAAGTCAATAACCAATCTTGTGATATGTGAAGGTATGCGCTCTACCGAGTGTCCATTCTAGTTTTTTATGTTGATGTTCTGTTTTAATGTTGTTTCTATCTTTCATGCTTTTACGGTGACCTTGGGTGACTTGAAAGGCGCCTCCAAATGAAATGTATTATTATTATTATTATTGTTGTTAAGAGACACCTGAAACACCCGCCACACCCCCCTGGCTTCCTGTTCCTCCCACATGACGTTTGCAGCCGCTCGCTGACCCCCACAAGACTCAAGGCCGACTCAAGGTCGCCACCGGGCCGCCCGACTCAACCTGCAGCGAGGCTTCAAGAGGCAGCGTGGAGAGCACTTCCATCGGCCGGCTTCAATTGACCTTATTTCTCTCGGATGGCGGCAGGAGGGACTCGAGGGGTGGCGGGGTGGGGTCCCAGACCTGCTGCGCGGATGAGAGGCTGCTTTAGTGTTCGGACTGTTCTAGGGCTGCAACAACGAATCGATAAAATCGATAAAAATCAATTATTAAAATAGTTGGCAACGAATTTCATTATCGATTCGTTGTGTCGCGCGATTATTACGGCGCTCAATAAGTCACGGAGTATAAACAAAGTTGATTTGAGCGCAGAGCGGCGCAGGAGAAACAAGAGCGTAGCGGAGGGAGAGGAGACACTGAACGCTGCGTTGTGAGAGCCAATCAGCGCTGAGCTGCTCCTCTGTTGATGAATCTAATTGGCTGCTGCTGCTCACGTGGCGCTGGATGCGGAAGTCATTCACAGAGCTAAGTGCGCCTCCGGGTGACGTTATGAACCCAGACACCAGGGCGCTACATGTCACAACGTGTGTGGCATTTCCACAAGAGTAACGTAGAAAACGTGGTTATTTATTCCGTGGCGGATAGCGGAAAAATATTTTTCCATGGAGAAAGGCAACGGAGATCAGCCACGACTCGCTGTGAGCGCTGCGCGTGCAGACACCATTTAACGGAGCAGCGCGTGCACTCTGATCGCTCTTTTAATGAAGTATCGATACTAAAAATATGCTAAATCACATCTTGTTTAACGTACGGGTACTTTGTTAGTATCGCTACAGCGTGCAGCGTGACAGCAGCAGATGTAGCGGACTAACATTCAAGCTAACCTAACTTCCCAAACGCTGTGGACATCTGAACGCTGATTGGCCGAGACGCGACACGTCCATCAAAGATGTTTTATTGTGAAGAGCACCACTTCACATTTTTTTCCGCGTCTCACTGCAATCTCAACGGCAGCGGGCCAGGTGAAAAAAATAATAAATCGGAACGAGTCTCTGATATTGTTCAGGGGGCCACATGGGGACCACTGCTCAGGAGAGGAAAGCTGTCAGTCTGTTTGTGACGGTTCATCACCATGCTGACCAGTGAACAGGTTCATCACCATGGTGACCAGTGAACAGGGTTCATCACCATGGTGACCAGTGGATCTCCAGGACCTTTCCATGACTTTAAACCAAATTTCCATGATTAAGCATTTTGTGAAAACTCTGTCTATACGTGACAAAGTGAGAAGATGTCATATTTAAACTAACAATGAAAATTCCAAAGCATACCGTATATATACCGTTTAAATTAAAATTTGAATAAAACAAATTTGCATTAGTTTTCCAAATATTTTGGGATTTTATTTTATTTCAATTACTTTTCTAGGCCTGCTAATAGCCATTTAAAAAATCCATGACTTTTCCAGGTTTTCCATGACCGTACGGACCCTGTTTTGAATAAAGGGTTGAAAATTAAAGTTTTTTTAATTTTTTTATCCGATTAATCGATAGAATAATCAACCGATTAATCAATTATCAAAATAATCGTTAGTTGCAGCCCTAGACTGTTCCCGTCGCCACGGTGACGGCCTCTGCTCGTACGATACCCGACGCCCATGAGTTCTGGTGAAGCGACCCGGGTGATGCGAGTCCTCACGTGTTAAGAAGAGCCAAAGACGCCGTCAGGATGAAGTGAATGAGTCTGAGTAATCCTCCCTGGGACGGGTGAGGCTATATTTAATGCTCCTCCAACCAAATCGGCGGTAATCCATCCCAGAAACACGTCAGTCTCCCTCGCCCACATCAGACGAACTCAGTCTGCGGTCGGCAAAATCAAGAATACTTTTCATAATCATAATACACAGAAATAAATGGGAGGATGAAGCAACATGTACGGACTGATCAAAGCCCCACAGGGCTCATGTGAACACTCCACCATGCAACAAACAACTTCCTCACATCAGGGGTGCTAATTATCATTTACAATTTTTTGGGGTTTGTTTTTATTTCTTGTTGGAAAAAATAAAGAATGGCAAAATCAGAACGTCAGAAAAAAAATGTCCAACGCGAATCTTTGTTACCTTCGCATTGAAAATGCGGAAGGTAATGTTTTGATCGCCGTGTATTTATTTATTTATTTGTATGCGTGTTATTCGCATAAGTAAGAAAGTATTAAACCGAATCGCATGCAATTTGGTGGGATGATTGGTTATTATCCGGGGACCATTTGATTCGATTTTGGGATCGATCGGGTCAAAGGTCATGGTCAAGGTCATGAAAAGGTCAACATCTTTTTTTTTACCAATTGGCATGCAAATAATGCCAAAATGTTTATAATTCAATGCCCAATCTTGTGATATGCGAAGGTATGCGCTCTACCGAGTGCCCGTTCTAGTTTCAAATGTGTTGGCCTGTCGTCTTATTGTGAAGGAACATGTTCAGATTGGATCTGCGCCTGTAAATGATGCATTAACATTTCAATTACAAACAAACAGCCGATGTACGGTAAAAATAAATAAAAAACTAAATCAAGTATTTGAGAAAAATGATGTAGAGATATTTTTGTTATTCAGAACCCGCTGCTGTTCAACTAAACTGAGTGTGACCCGTGTCCATCTCCAGGAGATGAAACAGCGGAGGGTCCCAATCCCTCCAAAAATCTGTTCCGGATTTAAAAAAAGATAATTGCATCTTCCTCTCGCCTCGCGGGTCCAAAACATCTTATTCTGCTCCCGCTGTCTATCTCCTCCACACACACCATCTGGCCGGGTTGGATTCAGGCTTCAACGCGTGCGAGTCAGAAATACGACAGAATAATTCCCAATGTAGTCACCTCCTCAGAGTGAAATAAAAATCGATGAATGTATGAAATATACATGACGTACCATTTAAAACAGCACTTTGAGGCACGGCTCGCACCTCCAGACACCAGCGCTCAAGGAGAGGGAGGAACTTGTTGCCGTAGCAGAGTCACCACGGTCTCGCCATCGTGAGTGAAAGAATACAGAATGAAGAGGACCGGAGGAATGAAGCGAGAGCAGAGGGGGTGAAAGTGAGAGAAGTGACCGAGGAAAGGAAACACAAAAGAGGCGAAGGAGGCAGAGTAGAGAGAAACACGAGGGCGAAGGGGACGAATACTGAGAGACGAGGGGAAAAAAGAGCCTACCTCGGATCCACTGACGGGTCAAAGTTTGGAGGCAAATGCGGCGCAAGAAGCCAGAGGGACACGTTTCGCTCCGCTTCATCCCCGAGTTAGTGTGAGCCCGTGGTGTGTGTGTGTGTGTGTGTGTGAGCCCGTGGTGTGTGTGTGTGTGTGTGTGTGTGTGAGCCCGTGGCGCCAACGAGGCTCAGCGCTCCCACCAAGACTGGAGAGCGCTCTGCCTCCTACTGCCTGATGCTCTGATTAAAACACCAAGTGTGTGTGTGTGTGTGTGTGTGTGTGTGTCTAATGCACTGGATGCATAGCCAGTGGAAGAAACACTCAGGGTGGTTTCTCCACTAAAGTGAAGGCACAGAGAGAGAAAACCACTTCTATTTCTGCAATTCGGAGTAAATTAGACGAGATAGAAGTGGAAACCTCACGCAGACATCACACTGTATGTTACTGTGAAAACACACACACACACACACACACACACACCTCGTTCCTCATTAGCAGCATGTAGCAGAGTACAATTAGGCTGCAGCTAATCGTGCTTCATCCAGGGAGTGCTTAACACATTCACAATCCATCTACAGAGTGTGCAGTCTGAGCTTCACAGATAAACACACACACACACCCTTTTAGGAGAAGTGCAACATCGACACATCGACACCAACTCTTTGTCTCTGATGAATCCCTTGACAAAGGAAGTAAGACCCACACACACGTCTCCACCTCACACAACCATCCAGGCAAACACAGTGGAGTAATGCACCTGCTGCCACAAGAAACAGAACACACACCCCCCGTCATTCTACCTCTTTGTGTTTCCACACACACACACACACACACACACACACACACACACACACACACACACACACACACACACACACACACACACACACACACACACACACACACACACACACACACACACACACACACACACACAGTGTGAAGACTGCAGTCGTTCTATGAACCACAACAGAGCTGCTATTTGAGATGCACATGTCCCGTATTGGTTTCTATAACTACGTATTTTGTCATGAGCTGCTGAGACAACAATCTTGAGGAATTAAGCAAACAATTTGTTGTCTCTCTTGCCATTTGGATTTGTTGCTTAAAAAGCGTTGGCAAGGAGACAGCAGGACATATGCTGTGAGAAATCCTTTTGGGATGCCATGTGCACCTGCAAGGGGTGTATATATATATATATATATATATATATATATATATATAGATATATTTATATATACATATACATATATATATACACACATATATTCATATATACATATATTATATCTATATATATAGACATATATATATATACACATACAGGACTGTCTCAGAAAATTAGAATATTGTGATAAAGTTTTTTTTTGTCTTGCAATTAAAAAAAACAAAAATGTCATGCATTCTGGATTCATTACAAATCAACTGAAATATTGCAAGCCTTTTATTCTTTTAATATTGCTGATTATGGCTTACAGCTTAAGAAAACTCTAAAATCCTATCTCATAAAATTTTAATATTTCCTCAGACCAAGTAAAAAAAAAGATTTATAACAGCTGAGTGTTTGTCAAGGCTCAGGAAACCCTTGCAGGTGTTTCGAGTTAATTAGACAATTCAAGTGATTTGTTTAATACCCTACTAGTATACTTTTTCATGATATTCTAATATTTAGAGATAGGATATTTGAGTTTTCTTAAGCTGTATGCCATAATCAGCAATATTAAAAGAATAAAAGGCTTGCAATATTTCAGTTGATTTGTAATGAATCCAGAATGCATGACATTTTTGTTTTTTTAATTGCATTACAGAAAATAAAGAACTTCATCACAATATTCTAATTTTCTGAGACAGTCCTGTATATATATATATATATATATATATATATACATATATATATATATATACATATATATATATATATATATATATATATATATATATATATATATATATATATATATATATATATATTATATATACATCTATATATGTATATATATAGATGTATATATATTTATTTTTTGTAATAATGATGCTAAAAAACTATATTTATGATACAATTCTTAAAGATATACGAAGGAAATATCCGTTTTGTCCATGTTTACATCTTAAATGTTTTCTGTAAGTTTTGCATCCAAACACAATTTATCTCGATACAGCAATGTCACAAATAACATAAATCGACCAAAGATATTGAAATAGTAATAAATAAAATGATATGACCGAAAAGAGCTCCACACTATAAGGACGAGCGTGATCCGAGGTCACTGGGCGCAGAGGTCAGTCTCAGCCAGTACGGCGGCATGTTTACGTTCTGTGACTCTGGGTGGTCATCATCGTGGCCGACACGCGAGGAACTCAATGTTCTGGGCGAAGATCACATCGTTCTGGGTGAAATATAGTGAACATAGATTTATGTCAGTGTGACATACAGAACAAAATGTGAAACCTGAAGGTGGCCACTGGGGGTGTCGATGAGAGGTGCGTTCAGGTGTATTCCAAAAGGTGGTAATTTGTAGTTTACAATATTAACAAGCATGTTAGACACGACAGAAAATTAATTTTCTTTGAAAAAAAACTTGCTTGTATATTTACGAAGGTTCCACTTGTATGACTTTATTGCTAAGTGTATGCAAATGAGAGCTTATCCTTTCCATCATAGGCGACTTTCTGGAGGGCTTCATGGCTTTGTTTGACTGTAGCTGAAGACAGAAAAAGGGGGATAATGGGAAAGTGCTAATGAACATTGACGGGTCATAACAAAGAGGTTATAGAAGTTAGTCTCAGATATTATGTCAGGGTAAAAGCTTTTATGACACTAATAGCAGCTCTGAGGTCAGTCGTGTAATTCATATTTTTGTAATGTGGTTGTAAGTGCAGCTCAAGCACATCAATCATCTCAAGTATTCTGAAGAAACAGGAATAAGAATTGAAAGAGACCAATAAGAAGGCAACAATCCAGAGAAGATAACAAAGAGCAGGTCATCGATGGAGGCGTGAGGGTTTTCTGGTGAGTCACGTGAGTGAGCGATCTGCTCTGTGCATCCCAAAAAAAGGAAGAAGAAGCAAATGACCCTGAAGAGATTTGGTCCGGACACAAGCTGCCCCACAGCCTCGGGGCAAAAAGATGTCGCCTCTCGCTGAAATAAACATTTTTATTCTTATTTCACACCCCGAGTCACGAGAAGTGACAAGCTGTGTCAAGAGTTAGAGCTCCAGCTGTTGGAATACATTGGGACTTGTCACATGAGGTGCTGATGGGAAGTGAGGACGGACAGATTCTGACTCCGGTTACCGTGACAACAACGCTCAACAAAACCTCCGCGTGGAGACGTAGGTGATGCTCTCTTTTTTTTGTTATAAAAAAACACAAAATGTGCTGATGCATATTGGAAAATCATTTGCAGACTTTTTTTTTCTTTGTCAGATATATTGGGGCGCACTGTCAGCAGATTATAACTCACCTTTTTCATTGAGGTATATTTTGAGCTGCACGGGAGCCTTGATTAAAAGTGTCTTTTGCGGAAGGAAACTTAAACATTATGGAAGGATAACAACATCAAATCTAAGTGGAAATCAGTCCACGCATTAAAGTAATGGAGGTTTTAGTGTACCGACACTTTGTGGTGCGTGGATCCGCCACCAAGTGAGTTTAACTTTTCTTTTTAATTGAACTTTCCGAAGTGTACGAGCATAGTTTCAAGCGAGCGGCTTCGCAGAGGATCCGCTCCTTTGAAACAATAAAAGCGTGCCGACTTTGTGGCATCGGCGCTTGCTGGTTTTATGTTGCGTGTGCGTGTGCGTGCGCTGAGCTTTCACACAAAGGCCAACGGACCCTCTCTTCTTACCCAGGTTGGTGTAGGTGGCGCTGCAGTGGCTGGAGGCGGGCGAGTGGGAGCGCCGGGAGCGATTCCCGTCCTCCTCCGGCTCCCCGAGGCTGGCGCCGGCCTCGCTGGCCGAGGCCGGCGTGGCGGCCGGCGCGGCCCTCCTCCCCGTCCCCGAGCGCCAGCCCCAGATTCACTTTGGAGGCGACGCTGGGCAGATCCCGATCGCTGGCACTCACTGGTACCTGGCTGCGGGTGAGAGAGAGAGAGAGAGAGAGAGAGAGAGAGTCATGGCTCCTATAGTTATGAAAATGTGAAATACTGGCTCCATTAACAGTCTGATTACATTTGTGTTGTTTCTTTTCCCCCTTTGTTTTGTAACCTACGATAACTTTTCCCCCACTGCTCTGAGTTGCTTCATTATTTTTGTTGTTGTTAATTAATCCTGCATTCAAATATCTGCAAAACAAGTCATAAAGGGAACCGGATGATAATAAAGAGCTCCATCGCCGAGACACGAGAGCTTATAGTAATAAACTCGCTGCTATTGATGAGAGCTTCAGTCTGTCTTCTTTCATCTCGTCTGTGACCGATATCTGACATCACAGGATATGAAGAAAGCACATTAAACAATGCCTTTAAAAAATATATCTGGGCAATCGCTATCCACGTCGCTTCGTCGACGACAAACGCCGCGGCACTTCGATCAAAAGGTGTGATGAGAAGGTGACGGACTTTGATCTCATTATTAGCTGTCTCTAAAGAAATAGATAATAAATCAGATCGGGAACAAAGCTGTACAAAGTGAATTGAGGCATTCGGAAGTTTAAAAGAAAGATTCAAGAATATTAAGGGGAAAAAGGAAAAAAGCTTCTCCTCGTCTGCTGACTGATATATTTAAAGTGCGGTGACATTGATGTAAACTGTAACCTCAATAAATCAAAGTGAGCGGGAAGGAGTCCATGAAACACGACGCCTGTCGTCTTTATGATTTGTTGCATTTTAACGCTGCTTTTACAGCAGAGATCTAGAGAAATATATAATATATATATATTGTTCCTGACAAGGGTGGTCATAGACTTCTTCACTTACAGTGTGAGTCCTTGCCAGGAAGTGGCGGGACCACAATTCTTCTTCTCCTTCTTTTCCACGAGCAGAGAAGTTCTCGCGGGTGAAAGGCAGGCGAGGATGCTCCGCAGCAAAGAGGATGCATTACCCGCTGGCAAACACTTCCTGTTTCCTAAGTGGCCTAATGTATTTATATTTAATGAATATAATTAATATATGTAATTTGAGTTTGTTTACAAGAAAACAAACACGGACGATATTTACCAACAGGTCCTCGTCATCGGAGACTGAAAGTGCACCAATGAAGGCCAAACACCTCTTATATGTAACAATCCAGCTAGACGTGCGTTTTGTATATCGCTGATATTTAATATGAAACATTTTTTATATTTAGGTCTCATAATTTAAATATTTTTGTAATTTTTTAATCCCGTAAATTAGTATAAAAGATATGAACCCAGAGATTGAGCTGCTCAGTAACCGACAGCATGGCGACACATTCCTCTACAGCCGTCAGGAGTGACCCCTCACATGCAATAACGCATCACAAGAGAGCCATCTGGGATCCGACCGCCGCTTTGATCACAGTAAATAAGATGCTCAATGCAGCCCGGTTACTGCCCTCTGATCTGAGAACAGCTCCGCCGCGGCCTTTCAATATGACCCGAGAGAGCCGTTACATCCTCGGGCCGCCTGGGTCGGGACCACCCATCTTGGGGGAGGGGGGTCATTCTAAACCACTGTAGCACCTGCCACCGGGCCACTGCAGCGAGTGGCTGGCCCGGCCATCTGCTCCACGTGTCAGATGTTGTTGTTGTTGTTGTTGTGGTGGCATATTGTTTACTGTCCTGGCACTCTGCTGCGTGGAGGTTTCATCTCCTCTATCTATTTGTCTTCTCTGGCCACATGCTGAATAATTTCTATCAAAGTGAAAAGGTCACAAAAGGGTTCACAGAGCGTGGTCCGTACGTGACGTCACGGGTGGGGTTGATGTTTGTGGTCGCCTGATCCAGAGGTGTCACTTTCCTCTGACTGGAATTGCCATTACGCGTATTGTTAATGTGACGAATGGTTCGTGTGATAATGAGCAGAACGTCCCTCAGAAGTCCAGCTCAGGAGACAACTGAGTTTAAAACTGAATCGGACACAAGCTGGACTTGGAATACAGATGTCTGAGGGGTTTAAAGTTCACCATTAATCTGGATAAAATCTAATATCAGGGTTCTTAAAAATGTTGACCAATG
This sequence comes from Pseudoliparis swirei, assembly GCF_029220125.1. Lineage (NCBI taxonomy): Eukaryota > Metazoa > Chordata > Actinopteri > Perciformes > Liparidae > Pseudoliparis > Pseudoliparis swirei. The sequence continues at coordinate 6,576,356 of NC_079393.1, read as the reverse complement.
TATTTTTCCATGACTTTTCCATGACTTTAAACCAAATGTCCGTGACCAAACTGAAATCTCGGAATAAACATGCACAATTTAGAAAATGTTGCGTATCGAGAGCGTACGCCGGCTTGTATTTTGTGCGTCTTTCTTTAAAAAACATATTAACTAGAATGGGCACTCGGTAGAGCGCATACCTTCGCATATCACAAGATTGGGCATTGAATTATGAACATGTTGGCATTATTTGCATGCCTATTGGATACAAATTGGCCGCGCTATGGTAAAAAGAAGATGTTGACCCTTTCATGACCTTGACCTTTGACCCGATCGATCCCAAAATCTAATCAAATGGTCCCCGGATAATAACCAACCATCCCACCAAATTTAATGCGATTCGTTTTAAAACTTTTTGAGTTATGCGAGTAACACGCATACAAATAAATAAATAAATACACGGCGATCAAAGCATAACCTTCTGCATTTTCAATGCGAAGGTAATTATTTCAAACTCGGCGTAAATGAACACGTGATCATAACAGATTTCCATGACTTTTCCAAAACTTTTATGATTTAAGTTTTTTCCATGACTTTTGCAGGTTTTCCATGACCGTACGAACCCTGTCATATGGTCCTCAGCAAATATAATTGAAGCAAATATGAAAACAGTCTTTTTGTTTGCTATGACAGACACTACATTTGAAAGTGTTTTCCCAACAATTTGTACTTTCACGCGATAGAAAATTGAGCGCCCACAGAAAGCACTCGGCTGCACGTGCGTCTGTCTCCGCCTCGGGGGCCGCGTGTCTGAGGAGAGCGTCACATCTGACATGTTTATGATCCGTCTGTGTCGTCTAAAAGCCCTCCTGTTGGCTTAGGGTCAATTTGACCCCATTCAATGTTTAACCCTCCTGTTACCTTTATATTCACTGACATGTTTTACCCTCGGGGTCAATTTGACACCAGCAATTAAAACCTCCAGAAAATTATTAGAATTAATATTGTTTCCCAAGTTTAAGTGTGAGGTACTTTATGTTTGTTTGTTGACGACCTAAATAGCCCTTTAAATATATAAAAAAGTTTATATTTACCTTCGCATTGAAAATGCGGAAGGTTATGTTTTGATCGCCGTGTATTTATTTATTTATTTATTTGTATGCGTGAAATTTGGTGGGATGATTGGTTATTATCCGGGGACCATTTGATTAGATTTTGGGATCGATCGGGTCAAATGTCAAAGTCATGAAAAAGGTCAAAATATTCTTGAATCGCATGAAATTTGGTGGGATGTTTGGTTATTATCCGGGGACCATTTGATTCGATTTTGGGATCAATCGGGTCAAAGGTCAAGGTCATGGCAAGGTCAACATCTTCTTTTTACCATAGCACGGTCAATTTTTATCCAATTGGCATGCAACTAATGCCAAAATGTTCATAATTCAATGCCCAATCTTGTGATATGCGAAGGTATGCGCTCTACCGAGTGCCCATTCTAGTTCTTATATGTTTGACACAGTGAAAAACAGCCTGGGGTCAAATTGACCCGAAAGAACACCGACATTAAACATTGAATGGGGTCAAATTGACCCAAAGGTAACAGGAGGGTTAAGGAGGGTGGATCAATAGCCTCGGAGTTGCTACACTGCATTACTTCTGCGCTTGCCGACATCAGACCGTCGGTGTAAAAGGCCGATCGTGATGCCGGAAAACTAGAGTGACTAAGCTGTGCAGTGACGGCGGCGTCACGATGCAGTACCTTTGAAAATAAAACAGCATATTATAACGGCGTGTTATGATAAAAATGAATCTGCTCGTGGCCCCGTCTCCTCTTTGATTCTTCCCTAGATGGTCTAGAAGGGTACAAGTAACACAAATCCCACTGAAAACCCAACTCTTAATGGATTAAAGTCGACACAACGACAGCAAAGAGCATCAAATCACAAAGAATTCACTTCCCAGAACATAATCCCGTTTGAACTGAACTCCCAGAGTGGCTGCACACCTCGAGAGGCCCTTTGAAACAATAAATACCTTTATGGCTGCGACGCATTTCAATGTCAGGACCCGACTTGTTCAGACGGCGTGAAGCTGCCCCCGTGCATTTCCCACTAATGAACGATCTCTGAACCGCAACCAAGTTCACGTAATCTAAAAAAAAACTCCCGACTGAGTCAATAGGAGTTAAAATGGCCCGGATGGTCGCAGCCAATCCCAGAAGAGAAAGAAAAAGGGGTTCTCTAGGGTCTTACCCACTGTAGCGGCTCACGCAGCTCCCCATCTGGACCCCTTGAGTACAGGGCAAAGGTCACATTCTAGGTGGAGCTGCAGGGCGGACAGTTATGCCAAGAATCCCAAAGTGTTTCCCTCGCGTGCGTCCTTTCCTTTCCTCGCCTCTCCGAATGCCTTCACCTGCCTAAGGTAACGCGTGTGTCAGTGCTGCAGCGCACGCCCACCGTGAGCCAATAAAATGGCTTCCAGTCAAAAAGAAGAAGAAGAAAAAAAACACTGTTAACTCTTCGTCTGCCAATCAGAACAAAAAGTCTGAAGGCACGCGCTGGTCCGTCAGAGACCGCTCAGAAGTCCTTTTATGGATCACTCGATACATTTGCACCAAAGGTGCAAGATCAGTGCACATAAATGAGACTATAAATGCGTTATGATGACATATTTTCAACAGCCGGGATTAAATAATCGCTATTTTTAGAAACAGCTTTGGTTGAATGCATTTCTTCTCCAAAAAAGACTTTAAAGCTCCAGTGAAAACACAACTTTGAAAGCGGAGGGGCGATCAGACTTGACAGCATGTTCCCTCGCGAGACACAAACACACTCTTCCTGCGGGCTTTGATCTTTTACCGTCACATCTTCTTCCACACCGAGGGAGGGAGGCGTCGCTATTTTCTGTTCAAAAAGCACGTGCCGGTCCCTGAGAGATAAAAACCTGCTATCAACGCAGCGAATTATCAAAAGAGTTAATCATTAATGAGTTCACAGCGACGGCCGTAAAACGGCACCGTCGCAAAAGAACGTTTGTGTGAGGGCCGGTGTGAAGAAAATAAGGCACTAGGCCAAAGGTGAGCTGCGTTCAAGTGTGACGTAGAAGTGGGATTTTACACTGTCTTGTAATATTTAGGATTTAGTTTTGTGTTTTATATTTATTTTCATTGATGCTCTGATGTGCACCGCCGCTGTGATTTTTGAAATGTCCGCCCTGTGGGGCGAATAAAGGAATATATCATCATCATCTCGTCATATCAATACAGTGGCTGGACAGGACGTGAATGTGTCGTGTAGAATGCTGCAGACACTTATCGGAACGTTGTTGGCTGCATCGAGAAGAAGTGAAGTCGTGTTTATTATTGCAAACGGGCGTTTGGTATTTTTCCTAACTGCTTATTATAGATAGGAGACGTATTTAGTTTGAGGAATATTGCACTCGATCACTCGAGGACGCAGACACACACACACAAAAAAAAGTGTAATTTCTTTTAATTTGAGTAATCCGTCGTCGTCTGTGTGAAGCGAGTTCTCGCCGCCGTGTACCCGGTTCTCGCCCGGCTTTACCGAGACATCCCGTCTTAATAGAAAATGTGATCCTTGTACCGCTCGTTGTGAAAGTATAAAAAAAAAAAAGAGACGGGAACTCGATGAGCGGTGCCGAAAACTTCAGGAGCGGAGGAAAAAAAAGGCAGGGGAGCCGAGGAGGAGACAGAATGGGGACGACGTCTTGACAGGATGGAGCTCACGAGGGGCGGCGGGCTCAAAGGAGAGCGACGAGGCACGGGGGGGGGGGGGGGGGGGGGTGAGTTACAGGGCTCTTACACATTTCGATCAATGGATTTCCAGGATTTTTCCATGACTTTAAACCAAATTTCCATGACCAAACTGAAATCTCGGTATAAACATGAAAAATGTAGAAAATGTTGTGTATCGAGAGCGTACGCCGGCGTATATTTTGAGCGTCTTTCTTTAAAAAACATATTAATTATTTCAAAAATGAACACGTGATTATAACAAATTTCCATGACTTTTCCAAAACTTTTATGATTTACGGTTTTTCCATGCGTTTTCCAGGCCTGGAAATGACCATTTTAAAATTCCGTGACTTTTCCAGGTTTTCCACGACCGTACGAACCCTGGAGTTACACCGAGCGGGAGGCGGCGGCGGCGGCGAGCCGACCGGATGGAAAGCCCGCGTCAGAATACGTGGGATAATAATATATATATATATATGGGTGGCAGGAAACCGACGAGCAGACAGTGGAAGGTGAGGAGATGAAGAGCCTGTGAACAGGATGTTGGCGCGCTAAACGCTGCGTGTGCGTAGGTGTGATCTGCGTTTTGTGAGACGCACCGGGGGCTCGATGACACTCCCCAATTACACGGCCCAAAATACACCAAATGCTGCACGGCGTCAGGCTAGTTAGTGCTGTGTCGATTACTAAATGAATGGGAACTACTTTCTCACAGTGGCTTTGACAAAAGAATATTTAGTTTTGCCGTCAAATCACGACTTTTATTAAATATTCCCTAAAATAGTCGGCGTCACACTGTGTATTTGGATTTCTTTGGTCGGGGAACACGTGCATTCGGAGTATGTTAGACGCACTGAACACAGCACAGGTGAGATGACATTACCACAGGAATAATAATAACGATTAATTCTAATCTCATTTAATCTCATTCTGTCGGACTGGGGTTTCCTCAGTTTAACCCTCCTGTTACCTTCACATTTACTCACATATTTTACCCTCGGGGTCAATTTGACCCCAGTAATTAAAACCTCCAGGAAATTATTAGAATTAATATTGTTTCCCAAGTTTAAGTGTGAGGTACTTTATGTTTGTTTGTTGACTACCTAAATAGCCCTTTAAATATATAAAAAAGTTGATATTTCTTATATGTTTGACGCAGTGAAAAACAGCCTGGGGTCAAATTGACCCTAAAGGTAACAGGAGGGTTAAAGTAAAAAGGCAGATATTTATTTCACTAGATTTAATTTATTGATCAAATTATGTACGTGGTATCTACAGTTTGAATACATTGTTCTGCTGTTAAAAAACATTATTAAGCTCGTAGATATAAGTGAAGTGGAGTGTGCGCTAACTGGCTGTCTCAGTGATTAGTAATTCATATTAATATCAGTACTTTTCCTACACAGCGTTCCTGATCAATGAGTTTTTTGTTGTTGCTTTGGCCACTTGACTGATTGCCATCTTTGAGAATCTTTATCTGGGCACTTAGCTTCCTTTCTAAGGCAAGAAAACAGTCATGTTCAGCAGAAACACGCTCGTAATTTAGCAAGGAAAGTAAAGTGCATCCGGCACATCTGGGTTATGGTTATCTGGCACCATTAGTCACACTTACCCCCGAGAAATTAACTCGCAGGCCGACAGCAGGTCAAAGACAAATAATTATAATGCGAGAATACAGCAACAGCATTGCCAAGTAGACCGATTGCTGTGAGTTACTGTGTGTGTGTGTGTGTGTGTGTGTGAGACGTTGATGTAATTTAACCCTCCTGTTACCTTTAGGGTCAATTTGACCCCATTCAATGTTTAATGTCGGTGTTCTTTGGGGTCAATTTGACCCCAGGCTGTTTTTCACTGTGTCAAACATAAAAGAAATATCAACTTTTTAATATATTTAAAGGGCTATTTAGGTAGTCAACAAACAAACATAAAGTACCTCACACTTAAACTTGGGAAACAATATTAATTCTAATAATTTTCTGGAGGTTTTAATTGCTGGGGTCAAATTGACCCCGAGGGTAAAATATGTGAGTAAATGTGAAGGTAACAGGAGGGTTAAGGGGCTAAAGGGAATCTGCCATCTCAAGCAGTGATTAATAGCGTGACGGTTGATCCGGCTGCTGTTGGATGACTTGTAACACACTGAGGTCTCCCTCTGAAGGGAGAACAGAGCTGCTGTCCAGGTAATAGACGGCATTAAGGAAGAGACCAAGAGACCGCATAGGCTGGACAGCTTCGTGACGTTGGCTGGGAAAGTGAAAGGGAGCAGACGCGCCAAATTAAGATCAACCGCCTCGAGAATCGGCGACGAGCGAAGCGCCCGCGGCTCTTTGGAGGAGCAGCCGGCGAAGGTCCAGCATCCTGATCCTACGCCGGGTGCCGTGAGGCTCTGAAGGGGAACGCATGTGGGCAAAGGCGACATGGGCACTGCATGGTGAATACTTCATGAGGTCTGTGAGAGGTGGGGAAGGAAGAGGAATCGACAGGCCTAAAGATAAAGACATTACATCTAAAAACAATATTAATCTTATAACAGCTTAACGTATCCATTACTTGTAAGGAATCAGTTTTTTTGTTTAAATAGTTGCATAACTGTTTGAAGACCACAATCTTACAGGTCTTATATGTACTTGATGCCCATGTGCGTACCAAGTAATCAATGAGATGCCATTTGTGGTCCTCATTAACCCCGTACTCATCACAAAGGGACATATCCACCTCGCACTTGTTACCTTCGCATTGAAAATGCGGAAGGTTATGTTTTGATCGCCGCGTATTTATTTGTATGCGTGTTATTCGCATAACTCAAAAAGTATTAAACCGAATCGCATGAAATCTGGTGGGATGATTGGTTATTATCCGGGGACCATTTGATTAGATTTTGGGATCGATCGGGTCAAAGGTCATGGTCAAGGTCATGAAAAGGTCAACATCTTCTTTTTACCATAGCACAGTCATTTTTTATCCAATTGGCATGAAACTAATGCCAACATGTTCATAATTCAATGCCCAATCTTGTGATATGCGAAGGTATGCGCTCTACCGAGTTCCTTATTGGTTTGGGATTATCAGAGAGCCCCCTCAACAGGTGTAGAGTTTATTAGCTTTCTTTTTTCTTTCTCCTCAGTATTCTGATGAAAATTAGAAACCCCATTAATTTTTTTAACGTATTACCACCTGCATGGTAAGCCCCAGTTTTAACTTTGACTTTACTCTGGCCGTGGGGTGTCTTTGAGTACAGTGGCATCACAGGAGAGATTAAAACCGGAGACAATCTTGGACAATTACCTGAACTCCTCGCCGGTGAGTTGAGGCGACGTTCGCCCGGGGCTCGGAGGGTCCGATTCCTTGGTCTCATCGAGTGTCCGCAGTGCATGTTCCCCGCACTCCTCTCCTCTTAGCTCTCCTTCTCCATCCCCGGGGGCGCCGCCACTCTCTGGCTTGAAGGTGAAGACGATGGTGGGCTTCTGCGTGGGATCCTCTGGCTTGGCCTCGCTGAACCAAAGATGCTGTTGGACGGGCGGCGGCGGCAGTATGTGGATGACCGTTCCGTCGAGCCCGACCAGCTTGCCTTTCTCCTTCTCTCGCTCCGCCTTCTCCCTCTGCTCGTCTTCATCTTTCCGCCGACGGAAGAAGCTCTTAAAGGAGATCCAGCGTTTGGGTTTGGAGCTCTCTGCCGCCGGAATACGCCTCGCCTCTCCGCCTGGACTCGCTTCCGCTTCGCTCGGTCGTGCGGGAGAGCCGGAGGCGGAGCTCTTGGTCCAGTTGCTGAAATGCCTCTGGAGGATGTTCGAGGCGTGATACGGGGAGGATGTCGATCTCGGGGGGGGGGAGGGGGCGCTGGGCTCTGCCCGGGGGCTGGACAGCGGGACGGCGGCCGAGGCACTCTGGGATTTGGACAACGCTTTGGAGGGCGTGTCCTTCTTGGATTTGGAAAGACAGCCGTCGGTCGTGGAAAAGAGAGACTTGGGCCGGGCGAGGGTCTCCTTGGTGGCGTCGGGCGGGAGGGCGTAGAGCTCCTCGGAGCTTAAGTGATCGGCTTGTAGCGAGGGCGACTCCGGAGGAGACTGCGGGGGCTGGATGGAGGCGACGATTTGCAAAAGCACGGCGCTGGCCTCCTCCCGGCGGCAGGCCGCCGTCCGGTCCGCGTTGCCGTCTTTACTGCCAGCGGCAACTTCACTTGTCCTGCAATTGTGTGCAACAGCATTGGCAGCAGCGCTGGGTTTAGGGAGGTTCCCAGTAATGGCCACAACGGCAGGGGCGTTTGCGGATGTGGTGGGAGAGAGGGCTCCGACTGTGGAGCTCGTCACGGTGATAGAGTCCGTGGTGGTTTTGGGATGGAGAGGCAGTGCCTTCGACGCCGCCTCGGCCGGAGCTTTCGTCTCCTCGGAGGAGGCTCTCTCCGACGTGCCTCGACCAGAGATGGTTTTCTCCGTCGAAGAGGACCGCGCGCTCTCAGAGGACCCGATCTCTTCGTACGTGTGGCTCGTGACCCGCCCGCCCGCCCCCTTCGGCTGCGCCAGTTCCCCGCTGAGTCCCAAGAAGCTCTTGTACACGGCGAGATTGTCGTACGCACTCGGATTGATGACAATCGGGACCTTCACGGCGTTCTTGGAGCTGCGGGCGTAGGCTGGCTCGTCTCGAATTATAATGGGAAAAGGAGGCATGCCCGCATTGTTGAAACTGTTGAACTTGATCTCCGAGAAGATGGACGATTGCACGGGCACGGCGCGGCAGGAAGACAGCCCGGCGATGGGAGAAGTGGGAGCCGACTTGTGGCTGCAGTGTTGCGTCGGCACGGAGGGGCGAGGGCCGCCCCCGACCCCGAGCTCCACTCGGGCGATCTTTTGGCGAGGGCTCGTGCTCGATGTCCACACCTCCTGGTAGCGGATGTTCCCAGATTTCTTCCGGGAGGTACCTGGCATCGCTACAGGTGTGGGTGATGTCGGCATCGCGGGGGAAAAAGGAGAGAGGGGGGAGATCGGAGACGGGGGCGGGCCTAAAGGCGCGGGGCTGAAAGGCTTCGACGGGTTTTTAGGTTTGGGAGTCGAGTCGAGAGTCTGCTCGTCTCCGTTGGCCATGGACGCCGACACGTCCACCACGGTGTACGGCTTGCAGATCGGGGATTTCTCCAGATTCACGATCCGGTACGGTTTCGCCTGCTCCTCCGTGGGACTGAAGCTGATAGTGACGGGTTGACCCGGGAGGGCCTGGGGCATCGGCGCGCCTCCTTTGCCGTCCTGGTCTTCCAAGCGAATGGCCAGGACCGCCGTGTGCGTCTCGGTCACCCTGAGTGGACTCAGCGCTCGGCGGACGGGCTCCGCTTTGGGGGGGGAGGTGCAGACGACGGGCGGCTTGGAGGACGTGGGCGAGCGCGAGCCGTTTCGGAGAGCGAAGGGGGCGCCGCTCCCGCTGCTCGAAGTCGTGCGAGAGTCTTCGGGGCGCGACGACGAGGATTCCGTAAACGTGGTCGACTCCGAGCGCGACAAGAAGCCGCCGCCCTGCGCGTCGCGGGCGCCGTAAGGGAGGAGGGCCCCGCCGGAGTCCATCGAGGGGTACCCGTTCAAGATCTCGTCGTAGCTGTCGTCGTAGTCCACCGCGCAGATCCGCTGCAGTGAGCGGTTACGGAGCGGCACCGTGTTCCACTTCTTCCCCGCGGCGAAGGGCACCGGGGACATCGTGGCGGCGCGGAAATTCGAAAAGCGCGTCTGGCCCCGCATGCGGATCTCCATGGCCAGCAGCTCCTCGTCGCTCTCGTCCCAGCTCTCGTGTTCGTCGTCCTCCCTTTCCGTCTCGTCGTCCTCGTCCTCGTCGTCCTCGCTGGAGAACTCGGGGTAGCAGAAGCGACCGCCCTCTGTGCTGATGACCTCGGAGCTGTTGCTGAGCGAGACGCGTTTTTGAGCGCCGCCGCCGCCGCTGATGCTTCCCGTGGCGAGGCAGCTCGACGCCGGGAGGCCTCTTTCCAACGACCGCTGGTACGAGCTGCTGATTCGTCCCCAAAACAAGTCCTTGGAACCAGAAAGGGGCGAGGTGCGAAGCCCGGGACCTAACCCCGCAATTTCTTTGAGGACATCCGTGAGTCCGCTGTTGTTGTTGTTCCCACTCGGGGTCCGGGGGCTCAGCAGCCCGTAGCCTTCGATCTCCTCGCTGCCGTCTTCCCCTTCGTTGTTGTTGCTGGGCCCGCCGGGCCTCTTGCAGTTCAGTCCGTTGCGATTCCAGACCGCGAAGGCCGATGTTTTGCCCTGCTCTAAAAAGTGGGCCGGTCGTTGCAGGTTGCCGTCGGAATCCAGCCCCGCGGAGGAGCAAGGCAGCATCATGGTGGGCCTCACGGCGATGGTTGGCTTCTTCGCCACCGGGGGGCGGAAGTGTCCCGAGCGGGCGGAGCCGCCGCCGGCCCTCTGGGAGCCGCCGGGCAGATTAGTGTTTGCTCGGGCCGCGGCGGGGGCCGGGTCCTGTTGCTGAGTTGCCGAGGGCCGCCGCTCAGAAGGAGGCCTCCCTCCACCACTCTGAGCCACGCGATGCAGACTCTTGGGTTTAAAGCAGTTCTTGCACTCGCCTGGTTTCCACACGTGTTCGGTGAAGGTGCTGCAGGCGGACATGGCTGCTGGTCCAGCGGGTCAGTGGACAGGAAACCCCTCCATGAAGCGACGGGCTGCGGGAACCGACCGCGGTGCAACAACGATGAGCACTGCTCCAGCCTCGGATGTGGGGCACGCTGGACCTGAGGGGGAGAACCGGAGAGAAGAAAGAGATATACATCGTTGTTTATTCAATTCAACAACATTTGATATATTTGACCAATAATCCATCATCTAAACCAACTGCACGGAGTATTTAGAAACTTACGTCATTCGAAAGAGCAGGAACTAAATATTGACCAAAACGAGGACAATTAGACACCATTATAGAATTAATACATTTCACAGAGAGCAAAGAGGATACATTGGAAAGAGGAAAATCAATTGAGTGTGAGAGAGAATGATTTAGGATGGTAGTGCTCCATTCTCACCACTAGGTGGCGAACTTCCTCTACATAGCAGTCAATCCAGTCGTCATCTGTCTCCTCAACTAGACCGGTAAGAATCGGAAAGCAAAGGAAGAGGATTAGGAGAGCTTATTTCTGAATCGCCGTCCTGTGTTGTTGTTGGCCGCCTCAGCCAGGCTTAGGTGAGATAACAGGCACCGATAGTTGAATCAAAACGCGTAATGTCCGAAGTCCGAGGAACTAGATCCGTCACATGGGGAATGGAAATCAGAAGTGCTTCAGCTGAGTTCACACGCACTGAAGTGTGACGCGAGGCACGGAGGCAGAGTTTGTTCAGCATGCAGTCTGGATGGAGATCAGTTACATATTTTTTTGTTTTCAACAAAGTCGACTTGAAATCCAACAAGTGGGAGAAGTGTTTGAAGGTATTTCCATCCGTACCGTAGGAGTGTAGGACAAGTAGCTCTTCATAATAGGCAATAATCCTAAACATACAGGCAATGCTTTTCAATCGATGGCCCTTGTTGACTTGTGTAGAAACAGAATTTTTTTTTTAAAAGGTACTTTAGGAATTGAGAGCAAATAAAGTGAAACCACGTTGCAACTGTGGGTCAGTGGGTAGCAGGTCCGTCTTTCAATCAGGGGGTTGGAGGTTCAATGCCCGCCCTAGTCGATGTGTCCTTGAGCAAGACACTTGACCCTGAGTTGCTCCTGTAGATGCGTCTACGTATGATTGAAACAGGATTGTAAGTCACTTTGGATGAAAGCGTCAGCTAAATGACATGTAATGTAAAAAATATATATTTTATAAAACTAGTTTGTCTGTATGTGTATATGTATGTATGTGTGTGTGTGTATGGGTGTATGTGTATGTATGTGTTTATATATACACTACCGTTCAAAAGTTTGGAGTCACTGAGAAATGTCTTTATTTTTCAAAGAAAAGCACTGTTTTTTCAATAAAGATAACATTAATCAGAAATACCCACTATACATTGTTAATGTGGTAAATGACTATTCTAGGTGGAAACGTCTGGTTTCTAATGAAATATCTCCAGAGGTGTATAGAGGCCAATTTCCATCAACTATCACTCCAGTGTTCTAATGGTACATTGTGTTTGCTAATCGCCTTAGAAGACTAATATCTGATTAGAAAACCCTTGTGCAATTATGTTAGCACAGCTGAAAACAGTTATGCTGGTGATATAAGCTATACAACTGGCCTTCCTTTGAGCTTGAAGTTTGAAGAACAAAATTAATACTTCAAATATTAATCATTATTTCTAACCTTGTCAATGTCTTGACTATATTTTCTATTCAATTTTCAATTCATTTGATAAATAAAAGTGAGTTTTCATGGAAGACACAAAATTGTCTGGATGACCCCAAACTTTTGAACGGTAGTGTATGTTTATGTCTGACATTTTTTTACTTGTTTTATGTTTATATTACGAAACGAATAAAATAATTCAAGTGAAAAAAAACTCAAGAACAAAAAAACTAGTCTGTCCAGTACAATTCGGTCCTCTAAAAATGGGGATCTGTGTATTTCAATAGTTACAATGTCCCTACCCTTTACATTAGCTGTGAATGTAAACAACGTCGAATCTGAAAGTTTTCCAATCTAAAGTGCACAAGTATATTGTAAAGACTACAAGCAAAGCTGTCGCTCTACATCTTGGACACAAGCCATCAATAATCAGACATGACCCTAAAAAATATTATTCACAAAACTAAAAATGAAAGGTTTCTAAATTCACACCGTTCGGTGTGTGTGGGAGAACAAAGAGCGACCTTTCAGACGACCAGCACCAGCTCGGTCTCCGGCTATCGGCCGCAGCACATTCACATCGGACGTGTCCTGTTTGTCCTCCTGCAGGTCACACGTTGTGGCATCAGGAAACCACACGCTTAAGTATTTCAAATTAGACCTCCAACACTTTGGATAAAATGTATGGGTGAACCAGTTATGGGCTGTTCCATCAACTTCCATTGATAATCAGTGCCTGTTTAATATCACACTGGATCTGTATGTTACATAATCAGTGAACTGTTTTATGTACTTTTCTCCTTCAAGGGGAGAACACTAGTTAAACAAATGAACTATTAACTATGAAAACATTCCATAAATCACTGAAAACCTGGCAATTAATGGCTCACAGAAAAACAAACAAATAAAAAAAAGCTGTTCAACATTACATGATAGAAGTGAAATACAATTTACCCGTTTAGTGTCATTTGAGATAATCCCCCTTTGCCCTCCAGCTCATCAGGATTACCGGCGTAGTTTGGTCTGATGATGAACTGCAGAACTTTAAAAAGCTCTGCTGGGTGCATCGCGTGTCTCATCTCACTGCGGTTTTTACTGTTGTCTCATTGAACGTGTTATTACAGGGATTCTGTTGTCGGCTTAAGGCACAATTAGTCATACCTCACCGATGCAGTCAGAACCAGTTGACTGGTATTTCAGTTCTACATTGTTCCAGATCAGAAGGGATTCCAGTCGACCATGAAACCCACTCAAAACACGAGGTGAGATTCATTTGAAACTAGAACGGCCACTCGGTAGAGCGCATACCGTCGCATATCACAAGATTGGGCATTGGATTATGAACATGTTGGCATTAGTTGCATGCCAATTGGATAGAAATTGGCCGCGCTATGGTAAAAAGAAGATTTTGACCTTTACATGACCTTGACCGTTGACCCGATCGATCCCAAAATCTAATCAAATGGTCCACGGATAATAACCAATCATCCCACCAAATTTCAGGCGATTCAAGAAGACGTTGACCTTTTTGTGACCTTGACCTTGACCTTTGACCCGATCGATCCCAAAATCTAATCAAATGGTCCCCGGATAATAACCAATCATCCCACCAAATTTCATGCGATTCGGTTTAATACTTTTTGAGTTATGCGAGTAACACGCATACAAATAAATAAATAAATACACGGCGATCAAAACATAACCTTCCGCATTTTCAATGCGAAGGTAATGAAGATACCTCTAGATTATGAAGATTAAAGATTTGTATTTAGCGATAGATTGTTCCTTCTAGACCACAAGTTTATAGGAGTCTGCTGTACCAACCAAAAGAGAGAGAGAGACACACAGAACACACAGCTCGCCCTCAAGGAAAGTGGCAGGCGAGATATTCCAGGCCTGCAACAGCCATCGCCTGTTGTCCCGGCTGCTCGATGAAACCTCCTCTTCTCCCACGGAGACGGATCCATCGTGCGGAGCTCTTTCCCGTAGCCAGGAAACCTGATGAAGGGATATTTGCTGAAGCAGCATTTCATCTACTGGCTGGACTGAGCTGGCTCACTCAGCTCAGTGTGAATACGTCGAGGCCGCTACAGGAGGATTGCGCAATACTTAAATACGATATGAACAGGGTCAGGGTTTTTACACAATTTGACCAATGGATTTCCAGGACTTTTCCAAGACTTTTCCAGGACTTTAAACCAAATTTCCACGACCAAATTGAAATCTCGGTATCAACATGAACATTTTAGAAAATGTTGCGTATCGAGAGCGTACGCCGGCTTGTATTTTGAGCGTCTTTCTTTTAAAAAACATATTAATTCTTTCAAACTCGGCGCAAATCAACATGTGATTTTAACAAATTTCTATGACTTTTCCAAAACTTTTATGATTTAAGTTTTTTCAGGACTTTTCCAGGCCTGGAAATGACCATTTTAAAATTCCATGACTTTTCCAGGTTTTCCATGACCGTATGAACCCTGAAGGTGTACGTCTGAGGAGATGACCCATCAAAATACTGTAGCGCAGAGAGCTGCTCTCCATCTCTTCACTCACGTTTCTGACCCTGCACCTTCATTTCATCAGGTGAAAGATGGGACTATGATTCACTGAGCGGCTGATATATGGACAGATGGGGGGGGGGCACTTCTCATCCATCTGTCAAGTTCACGGGCGTCACATCCCGTTCGGAAGGATGTTCCCATGACAACACCCTGGACCTGCCCAGGGACGGACACAATGGAGCAGGAACTCTTGGAGCAAACTTTGCTGACCGAGCACCGATGGCCGATATTGGGGGCATGGGGGAGCACATTCTGACGGGAAAACAAAAACTGTAATTCAAAACAACGTCATCCAAAAAACCTGCCGGCCGGCCGACGGGACGTGACGACGTGAGCGCTGAATGTTTCTGCGGCAGACGTTCAGAACTTCACGGACAACCGAAAGCACGGCCCAAAACACGAAAAGAAAAAAAATAAAGAATCGCTGTATGTGATTACTTTAAAGCACCGCGGAACCAACGCAGCGCTCTGCTTATTGACGACGTCGTCCGGAATAACGACGGGAAGC
Organism: Pseudoliparis swirei; assembly: GCF_029220125.1. Taxonomy (NCBI): domain Eukaryota; kingdom Metazoa; phylum Chordata; class Actinopteri; order Perciformes; family Liparidae; genus Pseudoliparis; species Pseudoliparis swirei. The sequence continues at coordinate 6,561,299 of NC_079393.1, read as the reverse complement.
GCGGGACGCATTTAAGACTCTGTACGTGTTTTTTAATGACGACAAAAGGGGTCGCGGAGAGGAAGCCGCGACGCAAGAAGTGCAATCGCCACGGATTTAAATGTCTTTTTGAGCTCAATGAGCTTTGAGGAGATCTTCAGCAGACACGCCCTCTTTATAGCGGCCTCACTCCTTCCCTGACAGACAGTGGAGGGGGCGGCGGCGGGGGTGGCGGTCCTCCTTTGAAATCAAGATAGAGACTCCGTATTGAGTTCGCTTTTTCTTCTTCAAAGGAGCGAGATGGAAATATGAAACTCCTCCCCCTCGCTGCATTCCGATTGGACGATTCAGTCCCCCACGCTTTTGTGTTTCTACATCCAATGTGCGCCCCCCCCAGTCGAAGGATTTGACCCTCTATGTCTCTCTCTCTCTCTCTCTACCAGCCAGAAAAGGGAAGAGAGAAAAACAGCTATTACGCAACACGGTAGCAACGGGAACGCGCCGCAATACCGCAGATCTGTTTGACGACAGACGGCAACAGAATATAAAACGATTTGTCGCATAAGCAGAATGAAACACACCCTGTGTGCCCTCCTTCGAGGATCGTTCTGCCGTGTGTTCTGTGTGAAAGACGTTGCGTTGTCGACGTAGAAGCAGAGCCGTCCATTTCATAAACACATGTGGGACTTAAGATCACGATTCACTGGATGCACTCGAAGCAATCAGTCGGCGTTTAGTTGCGCTTCCGTTGTTGCGTCTGTGAGCCATTTAATAGAGTTAAGAAAAAAGAAAACATGTCAAATAAGGATGAAGAACTTTTGTTGTAAAGCACGTTTAAATTAATTGGGAGAATTTAAACTGCCAGCTTGAAGTTGGACAGTGGAGTCGAGAAACAAGGCGAGGGCACGGAGCCTGAATTATATATGCGTGTGTGTGTGTGTGTGTCTGTGTGTGTTTATGTGTGTGTGAATGAGCAAATCATAAGAAGCACTTAAAGCCTCGTTGATTGGTCGGCTCAACGCTGCGTCCCGTGTTGTAAATGGTTATTTTACGTGTGCCGGGACACCGATCTCTTCTTCACACGTGACGCGGTCCGGAGCCGAATCCGGCACAAAAGGAAACGCATTTTTGGGATTATTCTGTAGAACGATGAGAGAAACGAGCTGACGAGCACAAACAGCTGTTTCTGGAGCCAGTGGCTGTGAGAGGTGAAAGGTCAGGACCCAGATGCCTCATGCAGAGGCTGCACCCGCTAGCCCACGATGGTCAACTCAGCTGACCAGCTGACCTCCTGTCTCCTCCTGTCTCCTCCTGTCTCCTCCTGTCTCCTTCTGTCTCCTCCTGTCTCCTTCTGTTTTCTGTCTCCTTCCATCTCCTTCTGTCTCCTACTGTCTCCTCCTGTCTCCTTCTGTCTCCTCCTGTCTCCTTCTGTTTTCTGTCTCCTTCCATCTCCTTCTGTCTCCTACTGTCTCCTCCTGTCTCCTTCTGTCTTCTCCTGTCCGTCTTCTGTCTCCTTCTGTCTGTCTTCTGTCTCCTTCTGTCTCCTCCTGTTTTCTGTCTCCTTCCATCTCCTTCTGTCTCCTACTGTCTCCTCCTATCTCCTTCTGTCCCCTCCTGCTCTCTCCTTCTGTCTGTCTTCTGTCTCCTCCTGTCTCCTTCTGTCCCCTCCTGTCTCCTTCTGTCTCCTCCTCTCTCCTTCTGTCTGTCTTCTGTCTCCTCCTGTCTCCTTCTGTCCCCTCCTGTCTCCTTCTGTCTCCTCCTCTCTCCTGTCTGTCTTCCATCTCCTTCTGTCTCCTACTGTCTCCTCCTATCTCCTTCTGTCTCCTCCTATCTCCTTCTGTCCCCTCCTGTCTCCTCCTCTCTCCTTCTGTCTGTCTTCTGTCTCCTCCTGTCTCCTTCTGTCCCCTTCTGTCTCCTCCTCTCTCCTTCTGTCTGTCTTCTGTCTCCTCCTGTCTCCTCCTGTTTTCTGTCTCCTTCCATCTCCTTCTGTCTCCTCCTCTCTCCTCCTGTCTCCTCCTATCTCCTCCTGTCTCCTCCTATCTCCTCCTGTCCCCTCCTGTCTCCTTCTCAACTGTTTTCCGTTCACTGAAGCTTTTTCTCTTTCTTCCTACTCGATTCTGCCTCTTCCAAAAGGGTTTCTTTGTCGTTTGTCTCTTCTCTCTCCATCTCCTTGTCCCTTCCCACTCACTCTTTCTCCCACTCTGAAATATGTAAATCTGCTTCCCTTCAGCTGACTGAATCACCACCGCACAACAACACAAACAGGAAAGTGACCACACGCAAACAATCAATAAAGCTCAGCAAGCAGGCAGACACACGTCCACTGCACGAGTTACAGAAACACATAAATAAATATATGATGGATATTGTGACCGCGAAAAGAAAAAAAACCTCCACATCAATTGCCCAATTTGTAACTTTTATATGAAATCCCATCACTTATGATGAAGGCTGGCAGCTTCGACAAAATCAATACGGCAAATAGCGCAAATAAAAAGATCAGGCCTTGAATACAGAACAGAGAGGGGGAGAGAGGGAGAGAGAGAGAGAGGGAGAGAGAGCAAGAGAGAGAGAGAGCGCGAGAGAGAGAATACGGCCACCAGTTTGCAGAGGGAGACATCATCTGTCTTTCTCTATATAAATCGGTCTGGACAAACGCACATAAATAAAGTACAAATAAATAGCGTGACTCATTTATTCGTCCATCTCCACACTGTGGTTACATAACGCGGGGCGGTGCCGGTCCGCACGTCCACGACGTCCTTGAGCGAGACGCCGAACCCCAAATTGCTCCCGACTTTGCTCGGTAGCTTCCTGCCAGTGCAAAGTGCTTTCCATAAAATGCACTTCGGTCCATCCATAAATCGTACCGACCCTGGAACAGTTCCCGCGGCCACTTAATGAGTCTGTTATTGCATTTGCAGACTTATCTCAACTGTGAAGCGTCTATATTGAGGATTTTTAAAACTTTATTTCTTATTTAAATGATATTATGGATGGTAATGTCAGAAAAAATGTCAGAAAACTTGAATAATGCCCACCGTATATAACAATGTGACACAAATTATTCCATGTGGCCCGCTGAAAACCAAAAAGAAGAAATACATCTTTTCATATATAAAAACAATTTATACATTTCTGTAAATGCAATAACAATTCCATCCATAGAATAATGAACCCATATGTTAACTAGAATGGGCACTCAGTAGAGCGCATACCTTCGCATATCACAAGATTGGGCATTGCATTATGAACATGTTGGCATTAGTTGCATGCCAATTGGATAAAAATTGACCGTGCTATAGTAACAATAAGATGTTGACCTTTTCATGACCTTGACCTTGACCTTTGACCCGATCGACCCCAAAATCTAATCAAATGGTCCCCAGATAATAACCAATCATCCCACCAAATTTCATGCGATTCGGTTTAATACTTTTTGAGTTATGCGAATAACACGCATACAAATAAATAAATAAATACACGGCAATCAAAACATAACCTTCCGCATTTTCAATGCGAAGGTAATAAAACAACTTTAACCGGGTGGTTCATTGTTTTGTCCGCCGCACCAACATGTTTTTCATCTGTGTGCTCAGTGGAAGTGAGCGTTCCCATCTGCGCTGTCACGGATTCTGATTTGTGTGCTTAGGCCACGAGAAGATGTAAAGAAATCTCCCAGCTGTGTGAAGGCGGCCGAGGCTGCCGGCATATGCCGAGCGTGCAAAACGCACACAACAGACACGCGGTCACGCGGACGGCCTCCGCGCATGAGTCGATATACTCATATTCCCACTGAAAAAAAAGCTGGAAAACTCCCGCGGTGCCGGTTGTGGTTTTCTCTCAGTGGCAGCGATCTGAACACAACAAACAGAGTCACACAGATGACAAAACGCCGACACAGAGCAACGAAAGCTTCGCCTCCTTAAAAACTAAGACGGTCAAATACGTCGGGGGGACCCGACGCAGCTCGTCTCTGCCGGCACAGAGTTGGCCGTTCGTGAGAGCCGTGGCGTTGGCCCTCGATCGGGGGCCATCTGCTCCTGATTCCACAGCGGCGGAGATGAGACCCGGACTTAAGAATAACTTACGGATACGAATAACTTCTGAGAAGCTAGAACTTCAGACACTGAAAGAACCCCCGGTGAGACAAACGCAGAAATATTTCCCTCTGCGCGTGACAAAAAATGCGTAAATAATTTTAAAAATGTATTTAGCGTGCAGTGAGCCGCAGTGATGTCAGCAATACGGCGAAAAGATGAGGAAGACAAACTCTCAGTGTGATTCCCTCTTCTCTGATTTACCCAGGTGGCAACCTCCGGTTCTGATAGAGTGAACCCAATGTGCATTCCCTCTCCTGGCCATCGGGGGGCGACTCCTCCGCTACAGAAGAAGTCTAATTGTATTGAAGTCTATGAGAAAATGAGCTAACTTCTCACTTGATGTCAGTAAACATTGTAAACAGGATTTCATGGCCTCAAACACTAATTTCAAGTCTTCGTCAACACGACATAATGTTCATTTAGTAAATTATGTTCCCCTTTAGAGCAAAACAGACCTTGATGGAGATTGAGCTTTAAGGCGGGGGGGGGGGGGGGGGGGGAATGCATAAAGATATATATATATATTTATTTATACATTATTTCTTCCCTGTTTATATATATATATATATATATATTCATATATATCTTTACGCATTTTCTTCCCTACATATATATATATATAAGTATGTTTTTTTTGCAAAAAATATGCAATTCTAATACTTCAAAGCTTTGTATTTACCTACAAAACGAGAAATGCCATCAATCTCATACATATACACACACAGGGGGGGGGGGGGGGGGCTCGTGATTGACAAGTCGTCACCTCGATCGGAGCCGTACACGTCTCGGGCGGCTCCGATCGAGGAAACTTCTGTTCACTGGTTGCGAAATTCCAGATGGCGAAGACCACAAAAGGCCTCACAACCACGGCACACAAACCAAGTCGCTTTGACCGCGTCTGTGATTTAAATGATTTAACCCGCAACAATCACACAGCAAGAGGAAATAAGAGGGCGCAAATCTTCAAGAATCCTTTTTTTATTTTTTATAATACGTCTTTGACTTGCATCCCAAACCCATTTAGCTGGAGTCAAATGTGTGTCATCGTATTTCACCAAAGGACGGAGGACGCTCCCGTGTTGCACGGTGGGTACGCGGAGGGAAGTATCTGAATATTAAAAGGCCGGTTTCCTTTCTTGCACTCCCACCCCTGTGACATCCTTTCATCTTCTCCGTTCATCGTGGACCCCCGAGGCCTCCTCTTCGCCGCTGCCCACATCAGTTATGGCTCAGTGAGCCTGTGTGCCGGAGAGCTGCTCACTCCCAGGGAGATGAAGCGTCCGAGGCCCGTCGAGAGGCCGACTGTGAGGAGGTCGCTGTGCGTTTAGCTGCCAGATAAGAGACCCCCCCCCCCCATTTCCACCTGCTTGGATTGATCCCGACTCGAGATGGAGAGAAGGGGAATCGATGATGACTCGAGGTGTTTGCCAGTACGTGTGTGTGTGTGTGTGTGTGTGCTGGGGATACGGTGAGTGAATGTATGCAAACAGTATCTCCATGTGGACTGTTTGAATAGCGGTTAAACCCCGTGTTGTGCTTCAACGCGCCGTGCCCACGTTACACATTCAGGAGATGCATTCAAATCCCGTAGTATTGCCCAGCGGTCGCGGTGTGATTGTACTTCTACTACTACTGCTGAACTTTCTCCCACCTGGTTAGTAAAATACTTCAAATACTGCGCGACACCTGCCTGAACTGTCACGAGCATGCGCCGCTCCAGAGTCCAGGCAACGTGTTTCTTCATCCTCGTACAAAGAGAGTTCATTTCTGGTGAAATGGAAAAGGTTGAACGTTCACTCGGGGGCCGAGTGGCGGTGAATCACCGAGAGAAAAGACAACATTAAAACAGTCTGAATACAAAATATATATTTTTTTAAAGCGATTGAGATGGAAAGAAGTGGAGCATCAAAGACTCCGACTGAAGGCTCACGTTGATAAAACTTCAGGTTCTACCAGACTCACCTCTCAACGGAGGCCATGTTTGCCCCCCCCCCCCCCCCCCCTCATTTCCCACCCGGAGCACGTCCACGGCGAGGGAGGCGGGGCTCGCTGAGCCCGCTACATAACGGGGGAATAACTGAGGCTGAAAGCCGAAGTCATGAGGAGATGCGATATGGGACTTTCTGCCGTTTATGGCAGAGGGCTCGAATGATAAGACAGCCGAGAGAGAGAGAGGGAGAGAGAGAGAGAGGCGGTGGGAGAAAGAGAGAGAGAGGAGGGAGGAGAGAAAGAGGGAGAGAGAGAGAGAGAGAGAGAGGGAGGAGAGAGAGAGGGAGGAGAGAGGGAGAGGGAGAGGGAGAGAGAGAGGGAGGGAGAGAGAGAGAGAGGCGGTGGGAGAAAGAGAGAGAGAGGAGGAGGAGAGAAAGAGGAGAGGAGGAGAGAGAGAGAGAGAGAGTGAGGAGAGAGAGAGAGAGAGAAGAGAGGGAGAGAGGCGTGAGGGAGAGAGAGAGAGGAGGGAGGAGAGAAAGAAAGAGAGGAGGGAGGAGAGAGAGAGGAGAGGGAGGAGGGAGGAGGGAGAGAGGGAGAGAGAGAGGGAGAGAGGGAGGAAGGGAAAGAGAGAGGAAGGGAAAGAGAGAGGAGGGAGAGAGGGAGGGAGAGAGGAGAGAGAGGAGGGAGGAGAGAGAGAGAGGAGGAGAGAGGAGAAGAGGAGAGAGAGAGAGAGGAGGAGAGAGAGGAGGGGAGAGAGAGAGGAGGAGAGAGAGAGAGAGAGGAAGGGAGAGAGAGAGATTTTTTTTGCTTTTTGAAAAACACTTTATTTACATTTTTTCCATCACAACGTTTCTCTACAAATAAAGTGTTTTAAAAAATCAGGTTATTTAAAATAAAAGCAAACAAACAAAACATTAAAACATTAAAAGAAAACATGTTTTACCGAATAAAAGTGGTGCAAACTCCAGCTCCTCCTCTACCACAGAACAAACAATATCTTTAAAACACCAGCGTTGTTTAAAAGCATCCAGGTCTCCAATGTGTTTGTAAAACCTGAACTCCAGCCAGAGTCTGGCTCTGATGTTACAGAGCCACACTGCCTTGGCCTCCTGCCCCTCTCTGTTTTCCACCCGGGACTTCCTAGTAAAATAAATTGCCATTTTGCTTCACCGGATAAAAATTTAGGAGCTGCCACTTTTCTTTTCTGTTTTTTTGTAGGCAGCTCCCATGATAAAAACCTTCTCTGTAAATCCACATTAAAAAGACTAAAAACCACTGTTAAAAGAGCGAAGAAACTCAAAAGTCTCTTACACTCGTTAAAAACATGGTAAATAGTCTCCCGGAGGTCACAGAAGGGGCACTGGCTCAGGACAGCGGGATTGATTACCGAAATAAAAGCGTTGGACGCGACAGCACCGTGTAAAATCCGCCACTGGAGGTCAGCGGTCCTTTTCTTTAGGGGAGGCTTGTATAGGACCCCCACTGCGGGCCAGGGCCTCCATGCCCAAGTCTCTCTGACCACACAGTGGGCGGTCTGTTGCACAGTCTGGACCTGTTGATGCTCTTCACGAGGTTAAAATACAAAGTCTTCTTGTCTGCTTTGTTCAGTGTGCAGTTTTCTGGGTGGCTCGTTCTAGCAGGGGCGGTGAGTCCCCAGCCCGGGCTGAGGGAGATGTTTGGGAAGGGTCTGCAGGGTCCGGCTCTGCTCTCTGCTGGCTGTAGTCGTTGAGAGGCTCCTCCAACCCGGTCAGCCTCTGCCTCCACAGCTCCAGGAGCCTCCTCGCCACCCGGTCGGAATGCAGACCCAGCAGGAGCCCAGGGCCGGGGGGTCGCTCAGCGTCGGCCCCACTGCATCCACCAACTGCTGCAGAGAAAGGGTCATTGTTCGCAGCAGCGTCCCCGTTAGTCCAGAGGTGACGCTGCTGCTAATGTCTAGTTTTGCCCGTGAATTAATGGTTCTCTCAACAACCAGAACAGAGAGTCAGACTGTGGGCACCTTCGTGCTTAAAAGGGCCCACGACTTAAAAACACCCTGATAAAAGGAGGCAGCCCACTTAGTTTTAAAAGCTGGGGTCTATTAAAAACAGAGCAGTATCCAGCCCTAGGTTGTCAGCACGTCTGAGGATGCAGCTGGCCACGTCTCGCCACACTAAAACCCGGACTCGTTAAAACTTCTGAACAAACTGTAATCTAAAAGTGGCCGTCCGGCTGGCCAGGTGGACAAGGCCCTGTCCCCTCCTCTCTGGCTAAAACAGCACCCCTGTGGCACCCAGTGTAGACCTCCCAAAAGAAATCTACCATCTTCTTTTGTATGTTGGCTAAGAAGCCCGAGGAGGGTCTAAAACTGTCAACCTGTGCCACAGTTGGGATGCAATAAGATTGTTTAAAACCAGTACTCTACCTTTAAAAGACATCTGGGGAGCAGCCACTTCCACTTGGAAAGTTTCCCCTCTATCTTCTCTGTGACGCCTCCCAGTTCTTCTGGACCATGCTCGGTTTCCCAGGTATATTCCTAAATATTTAAAACCGTCCGTCTTCCATATGAGTTTTGTGGAAGAACCGAGGCCGCCACGCCACTCCCCACAGCGAGGGCTTCGCTTTCTTCCAGTTCACCCTCGCTGATGATGCCGTGCTAAAATCATGTACTATTTGATTTAAAGGTTTACATCTTTTGGCTTTTAATAAAAACAACGCCGGCATACGCCGATAAAATCATTCTTCCATTAAAACCAGGTAAAACCAAACCATGCAGGCTAGAGCGTATTTTAATGAGGAGGGCTCGAGGAGAGTGCGTAGAGCATCCCGGACAGAGCACAGCCCTGCCGGACCCTCTACTCACTCTAAAAGGAGCACACAGCCTGCCGTTTATCTTCAGCACACTCTCAACATTACTGTACAACACCTTGATCTTAGCTATGAAACCAGCGCTGAACCCAAACTTCCCCAGAACTTTCCAGAGGAAACCGTGTTCAACGCGGTCAAAAGCCTTTTCCTGATCTAGAGAAATCAGACCAGTATCCATACCCAACGAGCTGGAGACCTCCAAAACATCCCGAATGAGGTGGACGTTATCCACCATGGACCTGCCGGGCACACAGTAGGTCTGGTCCCGATGGAGGACCTGCTCCCCTCAGCCTGGAGGCGAGGACCCTGGACAGAAGCTTGTAATCCACACACAGCAGAGACACAGGGCGCCAGTTACCGATATCCTGCGGGTTTCCTTTTGGCAGAAGCGTCAGCACTGCCCTCCGCAGGACATCGGCATGGAACCAGAGGCCAGACTCTCGTTGAAGACGTCTAGGATGTCCTCCGAGGACATCCCAGTATTTCTTGTAAAACTCAGCGGGAGGCCGTCGATCCTGGGCGCGCCTCCTGCATTCCTGCAGGGCAGCTTTCAGCTCTTGGGGGTTATGGGTCTGTCGAGCTCCTCATTAGTCTCCTCGGAGACCTGAGGCAGCTCCCACAGAGCCCCTCCGCGACTCTCCCTCCTCCCTATACTCAGTGGCATAAAGGAGGAGTAAAACCCCACCGCTTCCGGATCTGGCTTGGCTCCACAACCGGCTGCCCTCGTCCGTCAGCAGTGAGTGGATCACTCGCCCTGCCCACTCCTCTTCTCCAGGCCGAAGAAGAAGCTAGATGGAGTGTCCATCTCGATGGTCTGGAATCGGACCTGACCAGTGCGCCTTGTACTCTAACTGAACAGGTCGGCGAGCCGCCTTTTACTTTTTGAGGACTTCAATATGTCCTCGATCTCCTGCGGACTCGCTCAAACTTTCTAGGTCCACTATCTCAGTCTCCAGGTCCTTCATAGATCTGGTGACGTCTCTAGTGACGTTGAAAGTGTGCTGCTGACAAAGGAGCTTAATTTCTACCTTACCACGGTCCCACCACTGCCTAAGATTATTAAAATCACTCTTCCTCAGCCTAAAAATGCCCCAAAAATAAAACAACATCTCTCTAAAACTCCTATCGAAAGTTAAAACTGTATTAAAATGCCAATATGCGCTCCTGGGTAAAAAGTTCCTAATAAAAACATGACATAAAACCAAAGAGTGATCAGTAAAACCAGCGGAACAATGCTGCACATTTTAAAAATACTAAAATGGTGCTTAAAAACATAAATACGGTCTAACCTGGCTGAGGAGATCCTTCCCTCCCTAACGTGGGACCATGTGTACTGTCGGCAGTCCGGATGCATCCTTCTCCACACGTCCACCAGGCCATGAGAATGGACCAGCCTCCTCAGCACCTGCTGTGAAGCTGGATGTGGCTCTGTGTGATTTCTGTCTTAAAATCATCCTCTGTGCAGTTAAATCCCCCAAGAATAAAAATCCTCCGAGGCACAGTCATTTAAAACATCATTAATTTTGGATAAAAACAGCTTCCTCTCTGCCCCGGTTGTTGGAGCATAGACATTAATTAAAACAACATTAAAAAGGTCGAACCGTGCTTTCACAAAGAACAGCCTCCCCTCCACGATGTGTTTGACCTCCAGTGACCGCGGGCTGAAGGCCCTGGAGAAGAGGAAGCCCACTCCTCCGCTGAGGTTGGTGTTGTGGCTCAGGAGGACTTCCCCCCCCCACTCCCTCCTCCAGTCCGCCTCGTTGGTGCTGTCGCTCAGCGTCTCTTGTAAGAAGAGAACATCGTTGGCTTTCATCTTGTTAAATTCATAAATAGATGTTCTCTTCTTACTGTCCCTCGCTCCATTTACGTTTAAAACTCCGACTCTGAATGTGTTCATTAAAAGAAAAGAGTTTAAAAAACAAATAAAACTTAAAATCAACAAATCAAATAAAACCCACATTGGAGCTCTCCACCTCCCCCTGCTGGATGCACTCCTTTACTTTGAGTAAAATCTTTTTAATCCTAAAAACCTCTTGCTTTTCAAACTTTTTCTTTTTCATATAATATCGGCAAGACTGTACAAAGGTCACGAGGTCAGGGAAGTGATCCCTGACCTCCACTTTCCTTTTGTTTTTTGTTCTGTGTAAAAACTGGCTTATTTCATCCACTGTA